>NC_135655.1:101125394-101384349 GCF_964188315.1 Podarcis muralis
GTTCCCATAGTGGCCAACCAGAGGTTTATGGGAAGCCCACAAACAGGTCATGAGCACAGTAGCCCTCTCCAGCTCATTGAGCCCCAGCAATGGTATTTAGAGACATACTACCTCAAATGTAGGAAGTAGCACATAACCAGCATCGTAAGCAGTCACCAACAGCCTTATCCTTCATAACTTTGTCTAGTAGCTTCTGAAACCATTCAAGCCAGTGGTCCTTTATCTCAGACCTGGATTCAAATGGTACCAGAGAAGTGTGGGACAGGCTTCCATGTAGCTGAATCCCACGCTGTCCCATTAACATTCATGAGGGAGCAAGTGCATGGTTAGGTTCCTTCTCACACCACTGTCATTGGACTCCACCCCATGGAGAATAATGCAGAGTTGTGCTTGTTCTGAAAGGAATGTCACCTATAAAACATTTTGCCTTGCAAAAAGAAAATGGTCAGCAGCAACAACAACTTAAAAGAGTAGAAGCCAGTGCTGAAAAGGCACGTGAAACTTTCCTTCATTTTTGTGACACGGAGCAAAAGTCATAAATCTGTCAAGCGACATTTGACTTGCTTTTGAAGATATCTTTACAATCATGATTTATAAGAACACTCTGAAGAGAACTCTGTAACTTTGTTTTACTTAGCAGTCTCTTTGAAGGAAGGTGACCCTAAAATCATTCGTGTAGCCGTTCTTAGATGGCTGGAATGAAATATAATTGCAATTCTGCTCTTTCCTTGTTTCTCTGTACTCACTCCCAAATATTTTCCCAAATAATTTGCTAAACAATAATAATAATAATTAACAAGAGAATACTAAATAAACAAAAGAGGAAACCAACCTATAAGAACATAACAAGAACCTGCTGAATCAGGCCAGTGGCCCATCTACTCCAGCTTCCTGTTCTCATATTGGCCAACCAGATGCTCACAGGAAGTCCTCTCCTGTGGTTTCCAGCTACTAGCATTAAAAAGCCATACTATCTCCAAACATGGAGACACAGTATAGCCATTATGGTAACATTCTTCATGAATTTATCTAATCCTCTTTTAAAGTCATCTAAGTTGGTGACCATCACTGCTTTTTGTGGAAGTGTATTCCATAATTAGGGACGTGGGTGGTGCTGTGGGTTAAACCACTGAGCCTAGGACTTGCCAATCAGAAGGTCGGCGGTTCGAATCCCCACGACGGGGTGAGCTCCCATTGCTTGGTCCCAGCTCCTGCCAACCTAGCAGTTCAAAAGCACGTCAAAGTGCAAGTAGATAAATAGGTACCACTTCGGTGGGAAGGTAAACGGCGTTTCCGTGAGCTGCTCTGGTTCGCCAGAAGCAATTTAGTCATGCTGGCGACATGACGCGGAAGCTGTATGCCGGCTCCCTCGGCCAATAAAGCGAGATGAGCGCCGCAACCCCAGAGTCAGTCATGACTGGACCTAATTGTCAGGGGTCCCTTTACCTTTACCATTACCTATTCCATAATTATGCTGTCCTGAATCTTCCCACATTCAGCATGAATGGATGTTCTAGTGTCATGTAATAAGGAGAGAAAAAATTCTCTATGCAACTTCTCCAGGCCATGTGCAATTATATACACTTCAGTCATGTACCCTTCTTGCTTCCATTTCCTCTAAACTCAAAAGCCCAAAAGGCTACAATCTTTTCTCATAGGGGAATATCTCCATCCCTTTGATCATTTTTAGTGCCCTTTTCCAACTCTACAATATCCTTTTTGAGGTGAGATGACCAGCACTGTACACCATATTCCACATCAAGTCACACCATTTGTTTGTATAATGGCCTTAAAATATTAGCAGTTTAATTTTCAATTCCTTTCCTCCTGATCCCTAGCATGGAATTTTGGAATTTGTTTTTTTCACAGCTGCTGCAAACTGGATTGACATCTTCATTGTGCTATCCACTATGCCAAGGTCTCTCCCGGACTGCCAACCTTCCGACCGGCAAGCCCAAAAGGCTCAGTGATTTTGACTACAGCACCACCCACATCCCTTCTAAGCAACATACCACATAACTCACATGCTACCTTCATGCCTGGTTCTTGCATCCTTAAAGGACTTCATTAGATTGTGGAAAGCTCTCTGTGGGGGGTTTGCTGTCATCTGGTTGGAACCAATAGTACTAGGTTAGAGATGAAGTCCACTTCTAATATTCACAGCCAATGAGTAGTTGAAAACACACACCGACTACATTGTAGAGGACCTTTCAAAAGCCAATTGAAACTTGGGTGGTTGGTTTGTTGTGCAAAGAAGTTATTCAACTAGGTCGAGGACTCTCATTACATTTTTTGTTAAGTGCCTGTGTGAATATCTTCTGGTAAAAGAGTGATAGAACATCACTAGTTGCTTGCTTCACATATTTCAAAAACATCTAGCTAAGAACAGAGTGTTCTTCACATTTAAGCATTATCCTGGAGTGAAAATTAAACTACTGACATTTTAAATTCTGGATAGGCTAGATACTCCATAAAAGCACCGAGGCAGCTAACATCCAGTTGAGCACTGAGGCCTCTGTTCTGTTTTATTATAACCTTCCGTAATTAAGACATACTCAAAAATGTCAAATTTTGCAGTACAATGAGCAGAGTTTGCAAGAAAGCTATTCAAATCTTTATGTGAAAAGAAATTTTGTACAATGAACGTCATCACACAGCACACCAAGCAGCTCTATTTTTAAAGAAAGTGTACTCCAAATCCCCCATCATAATGTATACTTTTAATTCCACCTGAGCACTACTAGCAACCAAAGCAGTTGTTTTGAACAAAGCTTATCTTGTAACTTCCCCCCCCCCCTGTTGTGTGAGCAGGGTGGTCCCTCCCCCTACCTGGCCTGATCACCTTGGCAACGCCTCCTCTGGCGGGATTGGGCAACTGGCTGAGGTAGGCGGAGACCTCCAGGTATCCCACCTGGGGAAAGTGAAGCCAAGACTGTGTTAATGGTGCCACATAGGGCCCAGAGGGCTGCGCGCGACCACACAAAGGGCAACCCCCATTTAATGTGGGGAGCAGTCATTACATCAGACAAGAAGCACGGAGAACTGCTAAGTATTCAACTGCTACTCAGAATAGGTCGACAGAAATCAACGGGCCTAAAAGTTAGATGAATGCCAAAAAAACTGTCGGGGGGAAGGACAGCAATTCAACATAGTGTTAAGGAGATTGCTGTCAGGCAGGCAGGAACATCCACAGGTCAGAATGAAGACTCGGGACTCATTGTGAAGTCAGCTTCTTATTCAGAAAAGAAAACACAGCAAAGTTCTCCAAGGCTCAAGTGCCCTAACTGAAGACATTGCTGAGACTGTTGTCTGACCCCTCCTCCCCTATTTAGTCCTCTATCGTTGGACTTCTAGCAAGCAAACATAAACTGTGGCAAGGAGGAGGGACCCCCTTCTGGTTCTGTCACTAGCAATGTGCAATGCTCTTCGTTATCTTGGTGTCAGTGGAGAAGGAGAGCCCACTGTAGAAGGATTTGCCCGCTGCTGTGAAACTGAGGCAGCATCTAGCTCCTCTCAGAGTCTGCCCTCAAAGTGAGACCTTCAGCAAGCCACCATGTTCTTGAACGGCTTCCTTCTTCTGACTCTATGTGTTCACTCAAGCCTCTAGCCTCTACCACCCCCAACTCAGACTGGTCCTCTGTGTCCCACCACCACAGAGGTGGTATCTAAGTCTCCTTCTTCTCATCCCGGGGGGGGGGGGATGTCTTTGGCAGGCAGTGCCCACCACTCTTCCTCATCCAGCCAGTCCCTGAAAATTGCACTGGAAGCATAACATTTCTGCTGGCTTGATGAGACAATTCTCCCCCTCTCCACCCCCTGCGTTCTGGGTGTTCTCCTGCCCATCAGCTCTTCCCTCCTACACCCCTCTCTCACACACACACACACACATAATACCAAGGAATCAGGAGCGTGCACTGCCTGCCAAAACTCCAGTGAGAAAGGAGACAGTGTGCAGCTGGAGAAGCCACTCCATGACATCCAGATGGTCCAATGCTGGAGAGAAAACTGGAATGGAGAAAAACTGCAGAGAAGAAAACTGCTCCAGCAGGAAGCAGAAAGGGGAGGGTTCCCGTCACGCACTGCATAAATTGAGTTAAGCCATGCCCCCCGGCCGACCACGTTGGTCGACCAAGGAGAGACATAGCCGGGGTCCCCCAATGGTGCGGGGATAGCTACAGGGAGAGAGCTCGTGATAAGCCCGCAAAAGAGAAATGGCTTTGGCGGGCAGCCGCTCAGGGGGCGCAACAGATTGCTTTTTCAAAATGGCCTGTGGGGCTGTTTGAAACCAGCCCACAGGCTGCAACTGGGCCCCGGGCTGGAGTTTGGACATGCCTGCACTAGTGGAAGTCCTTGTGTGGCTTCAGCTAGCAGGCCCCATTAGTTGAATCCAGCCCAGTGTTTATTCTGGGATGCAGGCGGTCAATTACAGCAGAGCTGCCCTCAGGCACCAGAAGTTTATAGCCTTTTACCCTACTCTTTAACTGAAAAAAAGTTTACCAGAGCAGCTTGCAAATATCAGCATTAAGATGGCGGGCTGGAGCACAGAAGTTCTTGTAATGACCAGATGAAATGGAAAGAATTCAAGACTCAGCTGAGCCAGTGGAAAACCCTGCCCTCTCATCTCCCTCCCTCTGTTGACAGAATGGCTGCTACAATGCATGGGTACTTTTCACAGTACAAAACAGATTTGGCATTCCTGGTACATTATTTCCCTTTGCAAGTACTTGTCTGAAACATTCAGAGAGATCTTGTGCAAGAGATTTTGACCTTTTTTCTCTCCAGAGAAATAAGAAGCCGTTCTATCTTGAGGAATATTCTTCAGACGGTTTGCTAAAGAGTTGAGAAATCTTGGTTTGGGCAAAAGTGGTGACTGATGGTGACAACAAACTGCACATGTGTTTCCACAGTACACAAGTCCCCAAACATTCACTACCTAGGGGTTGGTTCTGGGTACTGCTGTCAAAACTAGAACTGATTCCTAGAAAGATAGCAGATACAGTGTTTGAATTATTGGAGTGTGGCAGAGAGGCCTACTAATGAAATTTAGAAACTAGCTTGTCTAGTTGCCCCCACTTTTAGCCAAATCGTGGCTACCCCTGTAGTGAAAAAAGAGTTACTAGTGGGGCCATGGCAAAAGGTTGAGGATGCCAGGCCTCCTCTGGCTCCCCTTTGATTCAAGCATCAACAAAATGAAAATGTATACAGTGGTACCTTGGTTTTCAAACATCTCCATTGACGAACATTTTGGTTTTCGAATGCTGTAAACCCAGAAGTAAATGCTTCGGTTTTCGAACATGCCTCAGAAATCAAACATGCCACACAGCTTCCATGAGGCCTAGCTGTTGGCTATTGAGTTTTCGGTTTTCGAACGTTTCAGAACTCAAACTTTCTTCCGGAATGGATTACATTAGAAAACCACTGAACAGTATTTCCATAACTAAATACAGCTAAGTCTTTAAAACCAAGAGTGGAGTTACCTGTGGCTCTGCAGAAGTTGTCGGACTAAAGCTCTCATCATCCCTGATATCAGCCATGGTGGCTGGAGCTGATGAGTCCAGCGTCACTTGTAAGGCCACAGGTTCCCCACATTTTGTTTGATATTCTTCCTTTGCTCTTTGCAGTATTTTCGGAGCTCTGGGGGAGTTATTATTGATTGTCCTTTTAAGCTATTTAGAAATTCTGGCCGGGCGGCACTAAAAGAATAAGAATAATATAAAAATTCGATATCTGATGCATCCTTCCATCTGATTAATAGGCAGATTGTTCATCATCAATAATCCCCAGTGTTTTGATATGTCTGTTGCTAGGCCTGTTAGCAGATGAATTTTAACAAGCTGAGTCGCTGCCGAATTGTCTGCTCATTCCATGTGGAAGATTAAGTTTGATAAAATAATGCTTGGGGGGGGGTGAGAGAGACTGTGGTCTCACCCAGTAATTCTTGATTTGCATGCCATCTGTACTCCTGCAAGTGAACATAGGCATGTTATCTGGTCAGCATTCACTGGTGTAGGCGGTGATAAAGGAGAAGGTCGTGAAAGAATGCATTTGGAAAAGGATTGGAATGGAAATTGAAGTGTTTCCATGTTGGACTTTCTGCTGTTGTGCCTTGCACTTCAAATTGGGCATGGGATGCAGTCAGTAGCAGAAGAAAAACAAAAACAAAACAAGTTAACCACTTTGACGAGAAATTATTGGCACTCTGATAAATAGGGCTCTTCAGCTAATAAATGCACTGGTCTCAAATTGTGCCTACGTATTTTATTTTATTTTCCTGCTTGTGTTTCCCAGCAACTGGTATTCAGAGGCATACCACCGCTGACAGAGGCGGGAGTATATGGCTTTCATGGCTATTAGCTGTGGATATCCTCCATTGATTTATATAATCCTCTTTTAAAGGCATCCAAAGTGTTGGCCATCACTACCTCTTGTTAGGGTGAATTTCATGGTATGTGATATGACACACCCTCCTGGTGTCCCTATTTTCCAGGGACAGCCCCAGATTTATAGAGGCCATCCCCATTTATGATTTGTTCCCGGAATGTTCCACTTTTCCTTAGGTTATCTTTATTTTCATCAAAGAAATGTTGGAGGGTATGGAGTTATCTGACCCTGAACCAAGGAGATAAGTAGCTATAGAACCTTTAGAAGAAATCTGAAGGCTATATCCCTATATCTGTATAGGGAAATAATGTTTTACTATGTTTTGCATATGTGGGAAGCTGCCCAGAGTGGCTGGGGCAACCCAGTCAGATGGGTGGGGTATAATTATAATTATTAAGGGTGTCCCTATTTTATCGGAGAAATGTTGGAGGGTATGCAAGCTACAGGCTTTCAGCAAGGGGTTATGGGGTAGGCATGAGTTGGAAATGAAGCAGTATATCCACCCCAAAACCTTTGCTGGTGCAAAGAGTATTGAAAGCAGGAAAGTGTACAAGTACTCCAACGTTATCAGGAATGAACAAATCATCATGAATGTCGAATGAAGAGGACATCTAGTGAGGCCCTGGAAGTGTTCAGCCAATCCTACCACCCTCATAGGGTTGCTGTGAAGATGAAAGGTGGATGGTTTTGTTTTTTGAAGGAGGACAGGATTAAAATGTAATTATAAATGAATAAAAACAAGCCTTCTTCCCTTCTTGTGGCCAATCAATATGCAATGAATGGCTCCACAGCACTCGCCAACAATGAAAGGGAAGGGCAGCCTTTACTTTTAAGAGCTTATTTTCATAGTGACAGTTTCATTACATTTGTTGCATTGTAAACCACATAAAGCTCTGCAATAAAATGCTCCACAATCTGTACAAGTAATAGTAAGCACATCTCATAAACAAGAAAAGTGGTTTCATGCCAGTATTGCTGCACTTCATAAACACATGGGACTTGAGCCCGTTTTGTTTTCCTGGATCACTTTTATTTTAATTAAACACAACATATAAAATGTTTATTTGCAAAACAAACATCATTTTTAAGCATTGTATGAAATTAAATTATATGGTGTGTGTATGTGTGTGTGTGTCCCCTGCTTTTGCGGTCAGCAGACCCTCACTTCTTGTTCCCACCAGACTGGCAGCAACAACAGCAAGGTACATCTTGAATCTTGTTTTGAATTTTAAGTGGATTGATACAGCTTAAGTGTCCATCAATAAAAAAAAAAAACTTGTATTAGGAACACTGTAAAAGTCCTATGAATAAATGAACTATTTTTATTTCTTGATAATGTAAGTGCTTATATGATCTCATTCCAGTTTCCATACACCAGTCATTTCTGCTGTGGCTGTAATTAAGAGACTATAATGGAGCAGAGAGGCAGTTGGTGGCTCTGCTACTTCAGACAGAAGCTTCTAAGTGTTTTAGTCCATAAATGACATAATTTATTATTCTGTTTAACTGGACTCAGAAGCAAATAACTTTGATAGAACCATTTGAAGGTAGCTTGCACAGAAAGGAAAAGAAAACAGTTCCTGTATCTCTACAGGCACCTTCAGGTTTGAATAAAACACATCAATTAAGGAATGGCACAGTGTTGACGACAATAGCAACAGTTCTGGTTTCTCTTCAAATATATATATATTGAGGAATATATTTTGAAAACAAACTTCACACTACAATAAATTCCAAATCTGTATGTGCATTATTTTATTTTATTTTTTGATGTGTGCCAAGCAAAAGATCGGGATCATTAAATCTCATAATTGTTTTTGGAACTAAACTCCATTGGAATAATGGTCTAATTATTATACACACAAGTATAGGTTCATTTAATTCCCAAGCACCTGATTCAGAATATATGTGTTCAGGGTTCCCTTCCATGCCTGGATCTGTTTGCATGCCTATTTCTCTCTGCTCCCTCCAAACTGTTCTTGCCATGTGTGCCGCTAACTAGGGTCCACCTCCCATTTCCATCCAATGGAGAAAAGTATTGTCTGACTGGCTATGAGTCTACATCTCTCCCACTCTCTGTTATGAGGAAGGGTACATTTCTATTTTATCATTCCAGCAATGTTATTTATTGTTATTATATACTACTTGTATGCCAAAATGGTTTCTGCACAGTTTACAACTTTGTGAAGCCTTGGTAGACACCTGTTGATGCTGGTTGGAGACAACAAGTCGTCGCTGACAAAACAGCAATTATCTATGACTTGGATGAAGAAGGTGTCAACCTTGTGGGGTTTACTGAGAGGTGGAGAGGTGATACAGAAGAGAAGGTGCTACCATGTCCCTGATGTTCCCACTTTGGTTCTCATGTCCACAGAAGCCCCAGGCCAATGGATGGGGCAGGAGGCACTGCGATGGCCCAGACACCGCACTCCCTGCATACGATGGCTATATTTTATTGCAGGGTTCCCCAAACTTGGTTCTCCAGCTGCTTTTGGACTACAGTTCCCATCGTCCCTGACCACTGGCCCTGCTTGCTAGGGATGATGGGAGTTGTAGTCCAACAACAGCTGGAGACTCAGGTTTGAGAAACCCTGTTTTGATCGCATCTCTTCCCTGACTTCACGGTTACCCCAGGGTTACCCCTAGAGTGCTGGATTAGGACCTGAGAGAACAGGGTTCAAATCTCCAGTCAGGCATGAAACATTGGGTGGCCTTGGCCCAGTCACTCTCTTAGCATAACCTACATGATAGGGTTGTTACGAGAATAAGATGGGGAAGGGGAGAATCATGCATGCCACCTTGAGCTCCTTGGAGGAGAAGACATAAGTAAACAAATAAATCTAGGGTGTCAGCGGTCAGGGATAATCCTGGGGGTGGTCTCCTGCATTTGGTGAATTGCAGGAGCACTCATAGTACCTTAAATGGTACTATATATAGTGCAGATGTCTGAAACACAGCTTTACAAGGACTACCAGCCATGATGGCTACGTTCTACCTGCACTGTTGGAGTCAGTATGCCGCTGAAAGCCAGTTGCTAGGAATCTCAAGGGGGAAGAGTTCTGTTGCACACAATTCCTCCTTGCAGGCTTCCCATAGGTATCTGGGTTGGCTGCTGTGATAACAGGATGCTGGAATCAATGGGCCATTGGCCTGATCCTGCAGGGCTCTTCTTATGTTCTTGCATTCTCAATTGTTGGCATTTCAAAGAGGCTGAAATAGTTAAACGGAAAGTGCCGCCAAGTCCTGGTTCACAATCAAATTGAAACAAACTACTCTGTTTTACGGAAAAAACTATTTTGTATTGAATGGCTGCAAGCTACATTTATACCAGAGTGAGTGAATAACTGTTCTAAATAACAGCAACTAAATTAACTTGGGTATTTTGATTAGCATAGTGGCAGCCCAAAGCATTTTTATTTCACAAGATTTTTTTAAAAAAAGAAATGTTAAGTCTCCGCAGCTTTGCTTATACAGTCATACCTCATGTTACGTCCGCTTCATGTTATGTTATTTCAGGTTACGTCCTGCAGCGACCTGGAAGTACTGGAGAGGGTTACTTCCGGGTTTCACAGCTCGTGCATGCACAGGAGTGCAAAATGATGTCATGCGCATGCATAGAAGTGGCAAATTGCAACCCACGTGTGCGCAGATGCGCCGCTGCTCTTTTCATGTTGTGAACAGACCTCCGGAACAGATCCCGTTCACAACCAGAGGTACCACTGTAATAATATAATTTTAATATCTCCCCCTGCTTGTAGAGCCCTGCTGTGTTCAGGTGTGATGAAGGACACTGTCTCTTCACCAGTGCTGAAGGAAGATTCAACTGCCACACAACTGCTTCTGTAACAGGTGGTAGCATCTTTTCCTCTGCCATAGATAGCAATGTATCTTGGCCCTGATGCAGAGAGTGAGAGAGAATTACAACTACGCTGAGGACATCTTAGGGGTTAAGAGTATCCTGCTGGGGATCTGATGTGCTGTAGTGGACCTACCACCTTGTAGGAATGTCTGTTATTTGTCTTTGCTTATGCTCTGCCTGGATATTGTGTGTGTGTGTGTGTGTGTCCCCCTGGTGCTTTCTCAATCAAAAAGAAACTCTACCTGATAAGCACTCTTCCTAAAACCTCACACTTTGGGGGAAGTGGGAAACACATGACACAATGTACAAACTAGCCATCTGGGCCTTGAAACTCTTGCCTTATCCAGCCACAGATAACGAATGAATGAAGGAGCAGGAGCAAGTGCTCAGTGATATATTTCTTTTCTACAAGAGCTAATATTCTGTTGCAATGCTGGGTCTGTCACTAGGTGTTGCTGCAGTGCTGTTGTTTGCCATCTCTTAGCTGTGAGGGTTGAAGGCTGAAGATGTCCTGAACTGAAAGGGCAGCCAACAGCACCACAGCGCCACCAGGTGACAGAATGCAGCATTAGAAACATGAACTAAAAACAAGGGGTTGATTTGAATTGATCTGTTCCCATAACAATTCTGCCCAACTTTTCTGGGTCATCTAGTTCAGAAACACCCCATGTTTTAAATTAGGGGTAGGGAACTCCTGGTCCAACTTCCATCATCCCCAGCCAGCATAGCCAATTACCAGGCATGATGGGAGCTAAAGCCTCACCATGATGGCTACCCTTGATCTGGTCTCATGAACTAGCTGAATCCTCAAGGTGATTTCCCATCACTGTGTATGAACAGGGGCACTCTACTGTAATTTACCATGTTGGCTACCCTGCAACTAGATCACAACCTGGCTGGCTGGGAAAACCAGCTGGGGACAGTGGTTGAGAACAAGATAGCAGGGTGTGTGAAGGAGCTTGGCCTGAGTTCCTAGAGACCCACACCCATCAGAGCAGACAATCCTGGGCTAGATCAGGGCTGGGAAACCTCAGGCCCTGGAGCCATATGTGGTCCTCTAAGCCTCTCTGTCCAGCAGTTGGGACTCTCCTCACAGCACACACCTTCCCCAGCAACACACCCTCTTTTCTAGGCCACATCCTTCTCTGGCTTTGCTTTGCACCCTCCAGGAAGGTTCTTGCCTTGCTGGAATGTTTCCTTAAACCATGTTAATGCCCCTTGGTTGCCTAGATTATGCATGTCCAAAGTCCGGTTCGGGGGCCTAATCTGGCCCACCTGTCAGTTTAATCCAGCTGTTATGGCAGTTTATTTCCTGGGATAAAATCCTAAAAAATCCTCAACAACTTCAATACTAAACAAAGCCCAACAACTTCAACCCTAAAAAAAGGTCAACAAACTATGATCGGCCCTTTGGTCGGCCTTCATGGCCCTTCACTTCATCAAATCTGGCCCTTTTAGAAAAAAGTTTGGACACCGCTTAGCCATTTGATACACAGATGGCTCCAACTGACTTCCAACAAGGACAGAGGACAGCGTTGGGTGAGTAAGTGTAGACACTTCCACACTATACAATGGTAAAATTTGCATTTGTTCCTCCACCTGAAGGGAATGTGGCCCCTGGGCTAAAATGGATAAATAGTCTGCTTCATCCTCCACACCATTGGGCTAGATAGCACTAAAGATGGCATCTTCCTATAGGAAGGAATATAGGGAGCTGCCTTGTACCCAGGACAGACCATGGTCCATCTAGCTTGGAGTGTACTGACGGGCAGCAGCTCTCTAGTGTTTCAGGTATCATCATCATCATCATCATCATTTATTGAATTTCTATTCCGCCCTATACTCCAAGGTCTTGGGGTGGTTCACAGAAAAGTTCACAATATATAAGATCAGCATAAAACAATAACCCAAGAATAATCCCCCCGCAGCCACATTTTAAAAGGATATAGAATGTTGATCAGGTCAACGAAAGGCCTGGTTAAAAAGGAATGTTTTTGCCTGACACCTAAAGGTGTATAGTGAAGGCGCCAGGCGAACTTCCCTGGAGAGAGCATTCCACAGATGGGGAGCCACTGCAAAGAAGACCCGTTCTCATGTTGCCACCCTCCAGACCTCTGGAGGAGGGCCTCAGAAGATGATCTCAGGGTAGGTTCATATGGAAACAGGCAGTCCTTGAGGTATTGCGGTCCTGAGCCATTTAAGGTAGGGAGTCTCTTCCAGCCCTGCCCAGAGATGTTGAAGATTGAAACTGAGAACCGACGAGTGCAAAGCACATCTTCTACCACTGAGTGACTTCCCTTCCCAAACAGTAAAGGGAAGCCATGTTTCAGTTGCTCACTTTTCCTGATTTCTGCTCATACCTGAAAATTTGTAGATGTGGCAATCATGGGACAGTACCATCTAATGAAGTTCTTTAAGGATGCAAGTAACAGGTGTGAAGGTAGCATGTGAGTTATGTGGTATGTTGCTTAGAAGGGACGTGGGTGGCACCGTGGTCTAAACCACTGAGCCTCTTGGGCTTGCTGATCAGAAGGTCAGCACTTTAAATCTGTGCAATGGGGTAAGTTCACATTGCTCTGTCCCAGCTTCTGTCACCCTAGCAGTTTGAAAGCACACCAGTGCAAGTAGATAAATAGGTACCACTGTGGTGGGAAGGTAAACAGCATTTCTGTGTGTTCTGGCCTGTGTCACAGTCCTCCATGTGCCAGTAGCGGTTTAATCATGCTGGCCACATGACCCAGAAAGCTGTCTGTGGACAAACGCCTGCTCCCTTGGTCTGAAAGTGAGTTGAGTGTCGCACCCAATAGTCAATTTTAACTGGACTTAACTGTTCAGGATTCCTTTACCTTTACCTACCTTACAGTAAATGTAGCATTCAGGTCACATTAATTATTATCTGCATAATATTACCATGCAGTTTTACTGTAGGTTTTCATTATACATTTTCGGCCATTATTTATCAAATTTAAAATATTTACTCCTGGCAGTACTACATATCTCCGAAGCTAAATATAGTAAACCTCATATTGAGGGTGGGGGAAAATCACAGCTAAAGCTAACACATTCTACACCAGTCTGTGCAGTATCTGTGGATTAAAATGTGCTGAAAAGTAGAACATTTTGTCTCTTTTCATCTATCAGACATTCAAGTACAAGTACACACAGCCTCGGTACTGAGAATCTGCTAAAATTATTCCTTTGATAATTCTGCTAACCCAAATCTCAATTTTGTATGCATTTTTAATAGGAAAGTGGAAAACATTGCGTCCAGTCACTCATTGACTTTTTAAAAGGTGAGAACTTCAAGCAGAAAATAAGTTTTTACATCCAAATCCTAAACACATCATGTAGAAGAAAGTACAGAAATTCTCTTCACATGAGTGTCTTATGGTGGGTGTAAATTATACATGTATATACTGTATGTATGTTTGTGCATGTGTGTGTGTGTGTGCACATCATATGCACATACATTGCAATCAAAATTGAAGTGGCCTGCTCAGTAGCTAACTGCATGTGATTGCAGCAGATCCACATAAAAGGATGTGGGCCACCACCAAATCCATATGGAACTGGACTTAGGAAAACACCATTTAGCTTAAATGTGAATGTGAATCTACCAAAGTTGCATTTCCTGAGCCAATGCATAAACCGAAACACAGCTCTCCTTCAAAATTCTAATTCCTCCAAATTTTGCTGTGTGATTCCACATGGCACAAGCTACTCATGAGTCTATTTGGCTTGCAGCTAGGTGTAGCTTGGCATTTCAAAATAACAAAATGTTTATTTAAAAATCACACACACACAAGGGACACACCTCCCTGTGGACATCAATTTCTGATCATGGAAAATATATTCAGTGATTTCTATTCTTCACATTTGCCCATGATGTAGGAAAGCCATGACTGTCTAAAGTGGGATGATACTGCACTAAGTGCATAATGCCTAGATCAGTCTTTCTTAAACTAGCTGATGAACTACAACTCCTATCATTACTGACCACTGATGGGAGTTGCAATCTATCAACATTTGGAGGACACAGTGTTGGGGGAAGGGTGATCTAGATAATCTATTTCATCCATGAACCTCAAGAATTAAGGTCAGCACCATATATTCAATTGCAGTGCCCCCCAAACTGCATGCTATGGGAGATAGAGGCTTTCAATGAGCATGGCGTTCCAGTGTTTAATTACCTAGCAAAACTCATGGTGTAACATAACCCACTTCTGCGTCACTGGTCGCCACTGGTGGCGATGAGAAACTCACAGCAAGATGATGCCACATCACATGGTACATTTCTGTAGGTATTATAGGAAATCAGAGGAGAACAAGACATGAGGATGTCATTTTTGGCAACAGCTCAATATCCGCTATAGTAACTAATTCTGCCTTTGGTGTCTTAAGGAAAACTAGTTCAGCTGGTAAAATGGAATATTGTGAAGAGGCCAAGAGCAGGCACAATGTTATTTGACAAAAACAGTAGGACTTCTGCAGAATTAAAGCTTAATAATGGCAATGATAGTGCTTTACTGGATAAAATTAGAGGACTTTACTGTTGGATAGCTCTATTTTTGGCTCAAGGGAGAAACTTTTAAAGTGCTGATGAGTCAAAGTAGGTCATGAAGAGAAGAAAGGAAATTAGATTTTTGTATTTTAAAAACCCCATACACACACAAAACTGCCATGCCTATGTAATAACACTGAGCATGACTGTCACTGTGAAGACGTATTATCTCATTTAGGTAATTAGTGTGAGCAGCATGTTTCCCTACTTACTCCATTCAATTATAGGGTGCTCACTTTGTCATTACTGGAGTATCTTAATGTGACTTGTAATTAGTGTAATTACAATCCAATGTTAATTATATTTGCCACTTAAACATAATTTTATATAGTAATGGTCTCTCTTCTCAATAACCTTATTATGTTGTTTATTCAAACAAAATTAAGTCTTCTTTCATGCATCAAATATGGAGATTACAAGCGGGGGGGGGGAGCCTGTCATTTTTATAGTTATGACGAGGAAATCTTTGTCACAGATTTAATTTTGCATCAATGAATATGAAACTGAATATGAAGGAGCAAGGGAGGTTAACAGAGGTGATGAATTAAGCAAAGATAACAGGAGGTAGGTGTGAACACATGCATGTACAGGGGACAGGAGGTTGACCCTGCTGGGCCCACCCTTGACCTCCATTCATCCAAGCATGTAGTCTCTGCTCAGAAGTCCGTTCCACCATGTTACATGGAAACAGAGATGGGAGAATGGGATTCCATGCACTATTCTCACTTCTAACTGCTATGCATACTGCTTGAAGTATTCATAGATGATGTGTTCTTAGATCATTGGGACCTTTGCTTCCCCTGGTGTCCTCATCATACGGAAAACAGTACTATGTGTTCAGAAAAGGATCCATGGGATACATTGACATAGCTGTCAAACTTCCCCTTTTTTAAGGGAAATTCCCTTATTCCAGCGCTGCTTCCCGCTGCTTCCCGCTGCTGTCCCAGATTGTTAGATATCCCGTAGACTGTCCCCAGGACAGGTGAGGCTGCTGATCCCTTATTTTCAAATCTGAAAGTTGACAGCTATGTACATTGAGCTGAATGAATGAGGTCAAGAGTGGGGACAGCACACTGCTCCTGTCACGTTTTCAACAGAGGCTGGGAACTGCAGTTTGTTAAGGGTAGCTAAGGGGCAAACTACAGCTCCCAGGACTCTTTAAATGTATGTGTGTATGCTGTCATAGAATGGCTGGTATCTGAATAGAGAATGCCTAACCCAGGGTTGGGGAACCTGTGGTCCTGCAGATGTTGTTGCACTATGATTCCCATCCCCTGGACCATTGGCTCTGCTAGCTGAAGGTGATGACCATTGGGGCCCAACAACATCTAGAGGACAACAGGTTCACGATAGGTCACATGTTTGATATATGACTAGCTATAAGACCAACATAATACATGAGAAGTGCTAGAATTTCAGGTCGACATGTGGAGGTTGGAGGGGGTAGTGGTAATGGGAGCAATCTCCCTTCCACTACCATGTATTTATAGCCACAGATTTATTGCATGAATAGGACTGTTGTCTTGTGAATTTGTTATATTGATATTGCAGATTTTAAGAGCCCAATTCACTACGTGTTAAAATGAAATGGAGGGAATACACAGAAGCAGTGCTTAGTGGACTACAGTGGTGCCTCGCAAGACGAAAAGAATCCGTTCTGCGATTCTCTTCGTCTAGCGGTTTTTTCGTCTTGCGAAGCAA
This sequence comes from Podarcis muralis, assembly GCF_964188315.1. Lineage (NCBI taxonomy): Eukaryota > Metazoa > Chordata > Lepidosauria > Squamata > Lacertidae > Podarcis > Podarcis muralis. The sequence continues at coordinate 101,141,897 of NC_135655.1, forward strand.
CCCTATTAGCGGCTTAGCGGATTAGCGGCTAAAAGGCTATTAGCGGCTTAGCGGCTATTAAAGGCTTAGCGGCTTAGCTGCTAAAAGGCTATTAGCAGCTTAGCGGCTTAGAAAAAGGGGGGGAAGCGGGGGGGAAATCGCAAGACTAGCAAGACGTTTCGTCTTGCGAAGCAAGCCCATAGGGAAAATCGTCTTGCGAAGCAACTCAAAAACGGAAAACCCTTTCGTCTAGCGGGTTTTCCGTCTTGCGAGGCATTCGTCTTGCGGGGCACCACTGTACTGTGGTCAAGAGGAAGGTCCAAACATGAAGATGTGCAGAGACTTTGTATTCAGAACATCTGGACACTAAGCGATCAAATCAGTTGAATAGGTCACCCTATCTCCAAAATTAGAACCATCTGGATATTAGTTAATTTCCTATTACACACATGCATACAGCGTTTTATTTGTATGCCGCCTTTCCATAGTTAAAGCCATGTTCAAGGCAGCTTGCAATCGGAAAATAAATTACATAATCACAAATATAACCAAAAGAATCATAAACAATAAATAAAAATACATCAAAAAATACACAACCAAATAACAATTTCCACATTAAATCATGAGAGCTAAAAACAAAGATACAAAAAATAATAATATATTTCTATGTAGCCTGAATCTTGTGTAGTGGATTTCTTCAATACTATTGTGATGTTTAAGGCAACTTTGTTTTGTCATGGCAGTGGCTGCTGGGAAATGCACAAAAGTGTAATGCACAGGCCTATAAATTACACAGGCTTATATGTTATATAGACATATTCCCCTGCAGTTCCTTTATATACATGCAGATATCATGTTCTGGGGAGGGGGAACATACCTTAATTATCAGAGTGGGGTGCCTGATTCAGTGAGAAGAATGGGGTGCCTACTTTCTATCAGGCTAGCTCAAGCCTGAGTTTTTCCTGTAGAAACATTCTGGACACATTCTTTAACACAGTTTGAGTAAGCAGATTCTCCTAACAATAGACTTTCACACTCTATGTTGCAGTTTTTACATCTCTTCACATGCAGCCTACCTATCAAAGCATATCCTATAATTTCCACTACGCCTGCCTTCCCATATGTCCTTCCTGAACCTCACACTGACTTACAAACCTGCTGAGCCTGCCTTTGCTTCGCTTCCCCAAAGTGAAGAGCAGAAGAAGACAGTCAGCATTGTCAGATTCAGGTCTACGCTTAATAATAATAATAATAATAATAATAATAATAATAATAATAAATATCTAAAGGAAAACAAATTGCAATCTCCCTAGGCACCCTCTTACATTGCTGGACTACAGTGAAAAGGCTACTTTAAAGCACACTCTCCTTCATGGAGAGCACGTGTTGTGGTGGGGGCTAGCAAGACACCCACTGTTGCTGGGCGGGGAAAGAGTTTGGCCACCATTATCATTCAGCTTCCTGTTGCTGGGGAGATTTATATGTTGCCATTTCATGATTGACAGCCATAGCCTTTAAATAGTTGAGCTTCCTCTTTTCACTGCGCATCGGATCACCTGCCCTCCCTCCCTATTTTCAGGTTGTTAGCTTGACCTTGCTATGCCTGTCATGGGGTCGTCTGCTTTTGGGGCAGGGGCCCAGTAGGAATTTTGTCCATTTGGCTGATTGGCTGGTGCCATTTGGTTTTTGCCTACTGCGTAGCAAATCGTCACAACTTGTAAGGTTGTGGTTAGGCACTGGTTAGGAATTGGTTGGTGGAGGGGTATGGATTGGCGGTGCCTGCCCCTCCAAAATGCTGCTGCTGCTGCAAGGGTTTTCCGTTAAAGGAACCCAGGGGCTCACCATGCTTTTGTCCGAACCCCTGTCAAGGGGCTAGGGCCACGCAAGAGCCCCTAGGAGCATTTGGGGAGAGATGAGGCATGGTACCCAGTCCCGTCTCTCTCCCCAAAATGTTTTCCCTTTCTGACTTCGTGTGTGTGCGAATGTCAGTCTGTCCCCGTGTGGGGTCAGATAGTCGCAACCAATGCCTAAGCAGCCACTCACACTGCTTGTAATTTTAATAAAGTTGTGGCCAAAATTATGCCAAAAACCTTAAACTAAAATCATGTGTCAATTGTGTTTTATTGGGGGGTGTCTTGGGGACCTCGACACGCAACATTTATCTCTGAACGCACAAAGACACACAAATCTCCTCAGTATTGTAAAACATTTCTTTCATTTTCTATCTTCTAAGATAGTTGCTATACTTCTCTTCTTACAGGGCGAGCTAATCACTTTCAAACAAAATTCACATACCCTCCAACAGTTCTCCAAAGAAAATAGGAATGTCCTATTTAATAATAATAACTATAACTATAACTACGCTAGGCAACTTCCAACATATATAAAAACATAACAAAGCATTAAACATTTTTTTAAAAACTTCCCTATCCAGGGCCACCTTCAGATGTCTTCTAAAGGTTGCATAGTTACATAGCTCCTTGGCTCAGGAGTTGCATAACTCCATACCCTCCAATGAAAATATGTACATCCTAAGGAAAAGTGGGACATTCCAGGGTCAAAACAGAAAGCAGGATGGCTTCTGTAAATCCAGGACCATTCATGGAAAATGGGGGCACTTGGAGGAACTGAATTCACCTTTCGTCAACTTTCCAGCCACTGGCTTTTGTTTTTTTAGAGCACCTGCACTTTTGAGGAAGATTGCTTTTACTGTTGCTATACTACTAGCTGAGATTACAATCATTTGGGGGGGGAGAGAAAACAAAAAACGATGATTTCAATAATGCAAAACGCTTTCCCTTGGACTCATCTGGTGTTCTTGGAATGTCCCTTATTTCGCATGTGCTATGAAATATGCGTATGAAGCAATAAAAACCCCTCTTAACTATACCATATGGTTATGAAATGGCTTTAACGTGCTCTGTTATTGCCCTATAAATAATAATAGAATTCTTAAATAAACAGGGATTTCTTACTTTATACCCATGTCAATAGTGTCAATTGAATCCATCTAGGTCGGCCTGCTTTTCCCAATTTACCCATAGCTCTGTTTCATAATATAAGGTGGCGGGGGGGGGGGTGCATTTCTGGAAGATGACTGCAATTCTCAGGTGATTAAAGGCACTCCAGCTTTAGCTTGGTGCCTCCTAATACCACTTGAGGTGTGCTATAATCACCTAGAAATCCAGTGCCTGGTGTGTTTTATTGCTTAATAAATAGTAGCAGCAGGGGCATCTTTGGAATGTCTATTCATAGCAGACCTATTCATTCAATATTAACTAGAGCAATTGCTTTTGGGAAGGTGGGCTGACAGTGGAGATGGGGTGATGCTGTATTTTAGTCGGTACTTAAGCATTCTTTGTGGTTTAGGAAACATCTGAAAGATGTGTGTGGAGACCCTCCAAGTGTCCTGTTTTCCAGGGGCAGTCCAAGATTTACAGAAGCCATCCTGGTTTCTGATTTGACCCTGGAATGTCTCACTTTTCTTTAGGACATCCCTGTGCTTTTGAATTCTGGTGCTAGAGGAGACTCTTGAGAGTCCCATGGACTGCAGGAAGATCAAACCTATCCATTCTTAAGAAAATCAGCCCTGAGTGCTCACTGGAAGGACAGATCTTGAAGCTGAGGCTCCAATACTTTGGCCACCTCATGAGAAGAGAAGACTCCCTGGAAAAGACCCTGATGTTGGGAAAGATGGAGGGCACAAGGAGAAGGGGACGACAGAGGACGAGATGGTTGGACAGTGTTCTCAAAGCTACTAACATGAGTTTGACCAAACAGTGGGAGGCAGTGGAAGACAGGAGTGCCTGGCGTGCTCTGGTCCATGGGGTCATGAAAAGTCAGACACGACTAAACGACTAAACAACAACAAATTTTTATCAGAGAAATATTGGAGGGTATGGAGTTATCCAACCTACGAGCCATCTGAAGGCAGCCTATGTAGTGAAATTTTTTATTGTTTAATGGTTTATTATGTTTTTATATATGTTGGAATCCACCCAGAGTGGCTGGGGTAACCCAGTCAGAAGGGCAGGGTAAAATAGAATGATGATGGTGGTGGTGGTTATGGTTCCATTTTTCTTCAGTGAGCATCTTATCTTCGTAATGGAAAATGCATTAGCTCAGTGATGTAATGAACACAAGCTTTGACTGCAGCTCATGGTCAATCCCCAGCATCTCCAGGCAGAAAAGGTTTAAGAAAGAAATTCTGTTTGTGAAATCAGCAGGTGCTGCATGAAAAAAAATTAAGCCTTTCTTTTTCCTGGTAGGGCAAAGCAGCTTCATAATAAGCACAATGTCAAAGGAGTAAAGTGATAAATTGGGCCAATTTCCATCTAACAGGCCTGCAAGTCACCCTACTGCAAAGTAAACATAGCACAATTTTAATTATGGTTACAGGCTTGCCCATTTGTTTTCTCTGTGTCATTTAAAACATGATACGGGGTAGTTAATAAAGTTATCTATTCACTGGTTAAGTGCACTTTAATTTTCTTTCTTGAGAGGGCCATTACTTCAGAAGAATTGTATATCTCCTTCATAAATTCTCTCCTGACTTGATGTTTCAAAGAGGCCAGTTTCTCTAGGACACATGTTACAAAATTCAGCTTCAATAAATAGGTGGCAAAGTGGAGGCGTAGTGTCTTTCCTACACAATTTTGCGCAGCCACAAGGATCTGTAATATGGAACAACACTTTGAAATAAAGTTCTTTAAAATAAGGAATGGCATTGAAATGAAGGGTGTGTGTGTGATAGCTATGCTCAGCTGAACTGCGTTCAAAAGTGCCACCTCAAAGTAGTTAACGGCCTCGGTCCTGTATACCTGAAGGAGCGTCTCCACCCCCATCATTCAGCCCGGACACTGAGATCCAGCGCCAAGGGCCTTCTGGCGGTTCCCTCATTGCGAGAAGTGAGGCTACAGGGAACCAGACAGAGGGCCTTCTCGGTAGTGGCGCCCTCCCTGTGGAACGCCCTCCCATTAGATGTCAAAGAGATAAATAATTACCTGATATTCAGAAGACATCTTAAGGCAGCCTTGTTCAGGGAAGTTTTTAATATGTAACGCTGTACTGTTTTTAACACTGATTGGGAGCCGCCCAGAGTGGCTGGGGAAACTCAGCCAGATGGGCGGGGTATAAATAATAAATTATTATTATTATTATTATTATTAACGTACTTGCCAGGCAAGCTAAAGATGAATTAACTTGATTTGGGGGTAAAACGTTGAATGATTTCTAGTTCATCTTCACATTCATTCATTTCCCACTGCCAGCAGAAGGCCTGAGCTCTTAGCTTTCATTTTTTTAAAAAAAAATTAAGTCAATTTAACATCTTTAAAGAAAGTTAGAAAGCAAACTGTGGAGACAATAGGCTTCTTAGGCAGATACAGAGGCACTGCTGCTGAGCAACCAGAAGGAAGGAATATGAAGCATTTCCTATATCTTCCCTGCTGAAGAGATTTGATCTCTTCCAAAAAAAACAACAGTAAATAGTACATGTACAGTGGTACCTCGGGTTACATACGCTTCAGGTTACATACGCTTCAGGTTACAGACTCCGCTAACCCAGAAATAGTGCTTCAGGTTAAGAACTTTGCTTCAGGATAAGAACAGAAATCATGCTCCAGCGGCGCAGCAGCAGCAGGAGGCCCCAATAGCTAAAGTGGTGCTTCAGGTTAAGATGTTGGATAGCTAAAGTGGTGCTTCAGGTTAACAGTTTCAGGTTAAGAACGGACCTCTAGAACGAATTAAGTACTTAACCCGAGGTACCACTGTATAGGAACAAAGTGATGGATGCCTTGTGCTTTTAACAGCAAGCACAAATAAAACAGGGCAAGCCTTTTCTAGTCTGGTAGTGCAATAATGGGGAAAGCTTCACCTGTTGACATTCTTTCTGTCAGACATTATATTACCTGTGTGTGACCCCTGAGTTGCTATTGGGTCCTATACTTCAGCATAGCAGCATATAACATTCTGAATGCTATTTTTTTGTTTTTGATTTGGTAAAAAATGAACGAAAAAGTTCATTTGGATGAACTTGAACTGAACTACTATGTTCTAAAATAAACTAGAACTTAAATATTCCTTTTTGGACAGGATGAACTGGTGCTAGTTCCTTTTTCAAATTAACTGTCCAAGTGCTGGCAAAGTTAAGAGTCATGTGTATTGCCCCATTCACTTTTTTACTTCAGTTCCCACCTCCACAGGTATGTAGCCCATGGAAAGTTACATGAGGTAATGTGGACCTTGGGCTAAAAAAAAGTTCAGTCTGGGTTACTGATAGACCAGAATTCAGGTTCGATTGGATTTTTGATTCAGTCAGCAAGGGGGACATCACATGCAAAGAATTTGCTTTTGAATATTGGGGTGTTGGTGGTGCTTGATCTTTCACTTAAAATAAAATGTCCTAGAAACCAGCATTTTAATCAAAAGCCTGATGGAACAAGCACAATTTATATGCAGGTGCATCTGGAACCTAAACAACTTCTCCTGGCATCCTTCCTTGAAAGCAATTCTAGGCAGCGTGTGTGGGAGGTTTATGCATCCCAATTTCTTCAGTCATTTAAAGCTTTATTATTAACTGAGCTGACATGGCACAGTAAGAATTTATTCTCTATGCTGGAAACCGTTACATTACAGTCTCAGCATGGCCCCCCTCCCCCCGCTTGCATCCTAATCGAGGATGGGAAGATGCATCGAAATACACACTGCTGAGTGATTCTTCCTCCAACCTAGACTGTCCTGAAACAAACTCGAGCAAGGTGTGTGTGTTTTCCCCCAGCCATCAATTCAGCGATAGGAGAAGCTTAGTTGTACCGGAGAAACGGAGGAGGTTTTTTTATAAGTGTGCAGAAGAGACTATGCCCAACTAAGCAGCAAACTACTGAGATTGTTTTCATTAGTTCCAGCAGGCTCTAAACTCTGAAGCCTGCCAAGGCCAGGGAATTCTGGTAGCAGGGATTATTAAGACATTTGCGGAAAAAGATTGCCGTTTTATTTCAGCTCTTCTTGATTGAAACGCTTCCAACATTTATACCTCTTCCTGGAAAGGATTTGGCAATACTATGTAAGGTCAAAGCAGCTCTCATTTTCCTACTCTTGCTAGCAATATACTATACTAGAGTTATACTAGGCACTGTCTAGAATGTGGAGGTGGTATTTAAGTTTTACTCAGAGAAGACACTGAAATTGACAAACCTGACTATGCTGGCCCCATTAAATTCAGTAGATCTATTCTGATTAAAAAAATTTGAACACCACCTGTAAAGCCTTTTCAAGTTTCAATCCCTGTTATTTAGATATTTATATACAGTGGTACCGCGGGTTAAGTACTTAATTCATTCCGGAGGTCCGTTCTTAACCTGAAACTGTTCTTAACCTGAAGCACCACTTTAGCTAAGGGGGCCTGCAGCTGCCACCACACCACCAGAGCACAATTTCTGTTCTCATCCTGAAGCAAATTTCTTAACCTGAAGCACTATTTTTGGGTTACCTGAAGTGTATGTAACCTGAAGCATATGTAACCCGAGGTACCACTGTATTGTTTTTCTGCTGTCCAAAGTGGTTTGCAAAGCTATACAGTGGTACCTTGGTTCTCAAATTTAATCCTTTTCGGGAGTCCGTTCGACTCCTGGAACCATTCAAAAACCAAGGCGCTGCTTCCGATTGGCTGCAGGAGCTTCCTTGCACTCAATCGGAAGCCGTGGAAGCCATGTTGGACATTCGGCTTCCAAAAATTGTTTGCAAACCGGAACACTTACTTTCAGGTTTGCGTGTTCAGGAGCCAATTTGTTTGACAACCAAGCCATTTGGGAACCAAGGTACCACTGTAATACAAAATTCAGCTGTTTTAGAAATCACCTCAGTCTTCTTTCATTGAAACGAGTTCACGTTCTAACTGAAGGATAAGGAACTCTTCTCCTGCCTTACTGCTATCTTTTGGGGTGGGAGGGTGGACTCATTGTGAAGGGTACGGCCTAGGGGGGGTGTCCTGGGGAGAGTTCCAAAGGCCAGAAAGAGAGGCCTGGGTGGTTACTTTGGCCCTGGTGCTGAGGTTTCCTACCACTGTTGAAAAGGGTTTCAGGGGCATACATTCAGCTTGCATTGGAACAAACATTATACATGAGAACAGTTTGCATTGGAACAACCAATGTGAATTGAGTTTCAGCTTCATGTGCTCCACACTCTTCTTTCCTCCTCCAGCAGAGCCAGAAAGAGGAGATTGGAAGGTAAAGGTAAAGGGGCCCCTGACCATTAGGTCCAGTCATGGCCGACTCTGGGGTTGTGGCGCTCATCTTGCTTGATTGGCCGAGGGAGCCGGCGTACAGCTTCCGGGTCATGTGGCCAGCATGACTAAGCCACTTCTGGCGAACCAGAGCAGCGCATGGAGACGCCGTTTACCTTCCCGCTGGAGTGGTACCTATTTATCTACTTGCACTTTGATGTGCTTTCGAACTGCTAGGTTGGCAGGAGCAGGGACCAAGCAACGGGAGCTCACCCCGTCACAGGGATTCGAACCGCCAACCTTCTGATCAGCAAGCCCAAGAGGCTCAGTGGTTTAACCCACAGCACCACCCACATCCCTTAGGCAAGACGTAGTTAGCCTTAACTAGAAAAAACAAACCAGCTTTGATTCTTACCAGTCAGTAGAGCATGAGACTTTTAATCTTCCAACTCTACAATTCTGATTTTGAAACCATGGTTTCTGACTGTTGCCTGCTTGCTTAAACCATAGTTAAGATTAACTAGAATTCTGAGTCCACTAGCTCTTGCACCCTAAGTCACAGAACAGCAATGCTCCCAGGATTTCTTCCACTTATGGATCTCTGCATCCTACCCAACATTTCTGCTGAAAAATTAATTGTGGCTTTAATTTAATGCATATTTACATGGAACTAAGCCCCACTCAACACCACAGGAACTTCTTCCATGTAACCATACACAAAATTGTGCTGTGCATGAGTTTGCAGAAGACGTATTACCAAAATTTTATATATATACAGCCGGTTCTCATCACATAAGTCTAGTGGAGAATGCAAATGGTTATACAATCAAGGCAGAAGCATATGCCATAGCTCATTTTCACATCAGATGTTTCAGCAATTTTAAAACATTCATATGCTTCATAAATCCCAAGGCACTCTTTATGAATTAACAATGTGGAAATCTTACTTTACCATTTAAGTTAATTTGAGCAATAAAGTTTCTGGCTGCTAGTCCAAGCAAAATGCAGACAATGTGCCTTTAACAAAAAGATATTAAAGAAGCTGCTAGTGAATTTGGGTTTCAGATTTTCACTGGTAATAAAATGCTAAGATTTGTTTGGGGAGCGAGTGTTGTGGGCGCTGACTCTACAGAATGAGAGGCACAATGTAGACACACCAATACATTTTAGTTACAGGACTACACTTCAAGAAAAGGAGTTCTTAAGGATGGATGGAGAATGCAACTTCCAGAAGTCATTGGACTCCAATTCCTATCAGCCTCAGCCAACTGCTCAAAAGTCCAAGATGGTGGGAGCTTTAGTCCAGAAGCATCTGAAGGGTCAAAGGCTCCACATCCCTGCTCGAAACATTTGCTATCTATTAGCAGATATCTATTAAATAAAAAAGAGACTCATTCAGTTCTATAACCTGTCGTAATGCAGCACGTGCCTTCAGGAAACGGAAAAGCTAAATTTAACATTTGCTTTGCTGGCATTACACCTCTTTAATTGAAGAAGCAGATGGCACTTGCCTTCGCTGCTGTAGCATACCTGTAACACAGTATCTTATATGTGTATGGGTCATAGAATCATAGGATCAGAGAATTGTAGAGTTGGAAGGGACCCTGAGGATCATCTAGTCCAACCCTCTGCAGTGCAGGAATATGGAGCTGTCCCATACAGAGATCGAAACTGCAACCTTGGCGTTATCAGAACCATCTGAGCTAGCTGAACCCAAACAGAATCCCTAGCTTGTTTGCCATCAGAATTAATTCAAGGTCTCCATGCTAAATGTACAATCCTATACATGCCAACTCACAAGTAAGCCCCACTAAATTCAATTGGACTTGCTGTTAATTCAAAAGGAAGCTATAAACAGTAAAACCTAGTAAAGCTGACATCAGGATTCCTAGACTGGATCGACAGTGATCTATAAAAACACTATTTTCAAAAACGTAATACAGTCGTACCTTGGGTTACAGATGCTTCAGGTTGCGTTTTTTTTTGAGTTGCGGATAGGCCGAAACCCGGAAGTACCGGAACAGGTTATTTCCAGGTTTTGGCAGTCACGCATGTGCAGAAGCGCTAAATCATGCTTTGTGCATGCGCAGAAGCGCCAAATCACAACCCACATGTGCGCAGATGCAACGCTACGGATTGTGAATGTGCCTCCCGCACGGATCACATTTGCAACCCGAGCGTCCACTGTATAGCTCTCAATGCAATTTTCCATTGGCAACAGATTGGTGCTGTACAACGCCCTCTGGTGTCACATTTTTATAACGCATTTTTATCGTTACAACTGACTAGTGTAGATTAGTCCCTAGTCAGAACACTGCGCCATCTAGCTCAGTATTGTTGGCACTATGGTTCTCCAGGGTTTCAAACAGGAAACATTCCCAGCTCTACCTGGGGAGATGCTGAGGATTGAACCTTGGACATTTTTCATGCAAAGCAGATGCTGTGACACTGAGCTACATTCCTTCCATATAATACTCAAGAGTCATGGTCATTTTATGGACTGTCCATGGTACTTTACAGCACAATCCTATGTATGTTTATTCAAAATTAAGTCCCACTGAGTTCAATGGCACTTATTCTCAGATTAGTGGATGGAGGAGTGTATCCAGTTAAGTCATACTCAGAGTTGGCCTATTGAAAGCAAGAGGCTTGAGCTAGTCCATTGTAATTGGTCTACATTAAGTATCCCTTTAATATTTAAGTATTCTAATCTGATTGTGCAAATGAGGTGCAACAGTCTATGACAGCAACAACACACTGATGGAATACCAGCAAACTGTTACATGGTGTTGTCATGTTGACACTTGGAATAGTACTTAATATCCTAAGTCCTTATATGTGCTTTGTGTAATAAGACAAGATCAAGCTGTTAAATCAAGTCTGCAATATGAGAAACACATGCTTATGCTGGAAGGTTTTCGCCACATCACCTCTATGATTGATTGACTGATTAACTGAAAAGTATTCCAGTCCTGCAATAATATCATTTCCTTTACTGAAAAAGTAATTACATTTTCAATCAGGTTTGTTGGATCTCTCTCCCAGTTTATTTCAGATCTCCTTTTTATAATTAATAATAATAATAAAATGTACACTACCCCAATCACTAGAATTCCATTTTTAAAGGAATCCAGGATAGCTTTGATAGATTCTATTGCCCTCCTTTAACATATCTTTTTTAGATTTCCACATAGTATAACTATGATTAATAATTCACCAGGCAATTTCAAGGGGTTTTAGTCAAAAAGCGCTGGCCTGTTCACTCCTACAATGTGCTCTGAAGTTGGTATCATCAGTAGCAGCCTGCAGGTCTGAAACATAGAAGGGCCTTTAGAAACTGTATGTGCTGTATCCATGTTTCTGGGAGAACAATTCACTTCACAGAGCAGGGGCTGGAAAACCTTTTCAGACAAAAGGGCCACATTCCCCTAGGGGCAGCCTTCCAGGATTCGGATAGCTGAGGCAAGCAGGGGTAAATGTGGGCAGAGTGACAAATGTTCACAAGGTCTGGGTTTCATGGGACAGATGTTCCAGAGCTGTGGGGCAGCTGCCAAGTCTACCTCTCTATAAGACCTTATTGTTGTACAGTGGTGTGCAGTGAATTTTTTTGTAGGGGAACAGCTAGGGCCAGAAGTGCCAGGGTGATGAGGGTGGGGGGAGTTGCACACATGACACCACAATGTCCTGATGTCATCATGGGAAGGAGGTGCCAGGTCTCTGACAGGATGCTGGAGCCCTGTTGCCTCTTTCCCAAAGCCGGGTAGACTTTGGGAAGGTGGCAGGACAGCTCTTGGACCCTGTCAGAGCATCACGCTTCCTTCCCTAAGCCAGGCAGAAGCTTCCCTGGTTTGGGGAAGGAGGCGCCAGGCTTTAATACTCTAATTTACCGGAAACATTTAACACAATTCAAAGTGTTGGTGTTGACCTTTAAAGCCCTAAACGGCCTCGGCCCAGTATACCTGAAGGAGCGTCTCCACCCCCATCGTTCTGCCCGGACGCTGAGGTCCAGCGCCGAGGGCCTTCTGGTGGGTCCCTCACTGTGAGAAGTGAGGTTACAGGGAACCAGGCAGAGGGCCTTCTCGGTAGTGGCACCCGCCCTGTGGAACGCCCTCCCATCAGATGTCAAAGAGATAAACAACTACCTAACATTCAGAAGACATCTTAAGGCAACCCTGTTCAGGGAAGTTTTTAATTTATGATATATTAGTGTATTTTTGGTCTTTGTGGAAGCCGCCCAGAGTGGCTAGGGAAACCCAGCCAGATGGGCGGGGTACAAATAATAAGTTGTGATTATTATTATTATTATTATTATTATTATTATTATTATTAGGGGACCAGCCTAGTTCCCTTAGTACCCTGACTGCACGCCACTGTTGTAGTACTTGATAAATCAGTAGAATAGCAAAAAGGCTAAGATCCCAGTAAACCAACCTTCCTCAGCCTAGTATCCTTCGGATCCCCTATTACAACTCTCATCACCCCCTGATGACAAACTGAGGGCAGTTGCAGTTCAAAATATCTGGAGTGCACCAAGTAGCTCATATACATAGCTGAGCTGAGTCTGTGGGTGGTGAAGATATTACAGGATCTGTGCATGACTCTCATTAAAATCTGAATGTTTTCTGTTATGATTGCTTTAAGAGCCTTTGTGTTTCCTAAATTGGCGCACACCCTTGCCACAAAGGCCACGTTTTTAACCAATGATTGTACTGCCCATACTGATATCTGAGTTCAGCATGTTTCTCCATGAAGTGCTGTGCTCGTAGCCGGTTTGGCATAGATCACTGTACCTCGACATAAGGTACTGAAATAATCTCAGGGTAGTCATAGCAACGGCATTAATAATGAAAACCCAAAGTACTTAAAACAATCATTAATAAAACCATATAAGTTTCCAATTATAGTCCAATGCAATGTTTTCTTTCTGTCACACAATAAAAAGGAACACTAATACAGAACAACAACAACAATACCCAATATATTGGAGCTCAGAAATCTCATCCAGTGTTCATAAATGTAAACAGAGGCTCAAAATCCCCAATCTCACTCAGAAAATGGATAGACATCACAATCCTATCCAAATTTATCTGTGAGTCAATGGAACTCGTGTGTGTGTGTGTGTGTGTGTGTGTGTGTGTGTGTATGAGATTGGAGTAAAAAAAATATTCCACTGTCTAAGCCAAAATGACCATAACATAGAAAAGTCAGCGAAGCCACACACTCAAATTGCTTGAAACAATAGATACTGAAGTAATTGTAGTGATAATGCGAGGTTTTAATTATAATTAGTCCATTCCCTACAAGCCTAGCACACAGAAACCCCCTCCATTGGTTTGTGCTATCATGAACACACCACCCACAAAGTTATCATTTAGTAAAAGTGGGTGAGCCTGCACACACTGGAAGCCAAAACCTTCTGTCAAAGGCAGAGGTACAATATTATTGGGGGGGGGGCATTTTCAGGGGTCCTCAAACTAAAAAACATGTCTCCACCTGTGGTGTAAAAGGTTACAAGAGGGACATACCGGTAATTTAAAACCAGACACAGGCATTGCAATATGGAATCCACTGGTATACTACCTCCCACCCCACCCCCCACAAAAATAGAGGACAAATAAGAATTCAGATTTCCATAGTACTGGTATATGCTAATTTATATTTACAGAAGCAGATTTAGAAATAATTACTGTAATTTAAATAAAAATACAATAGTGTGCAAAGCAGGACTTGGTCAGTTTTATACCTTTACCAGAGTCACACTCTCCTGGAAGTGGGAGGTTTTTGTGGGGAGCAGAAAGAAAGTCAAATGACTTTTGGGTTACAGTAATGTATGGTGGCAACCATACATGAATATATGTTGTTTTCCCCCAAGATCATGGTCCAGGGAGGGGAAGATGACTGTTCCCATGGGCTAATCAGAATTACACGTTTGTGGATGAGTTATTTTATATGTCATATATATTTTAGAGGTCAGTATTTAGTTTATTACATTTATACCATGCCTTTTCTTCCCTCATGGAACCCAAGGCAATGGTATGTGCATATAGTCCCTTCTCATGTATGCTGAGCTCACAGATGATGGGGAAGTGTGACAGCTGGCCAGGATATAAGAAGGCATCAACCTCCATTTTGCCCTGTATGTGTCACAAGCAGCACTGTTTCCATTCTGCTGCAATTTGGCTTCCTACAAAACTATGTCATTCATATCATGTCATCAGTTACATATCATTACATATTGTTTGTGAACTGAAAACAACAGCAATTATTACCAATCACATTCACTGGATTTATTTCCATTACAGCCATGGGAAGAATCAGCGAACATTGGTAGTTTCCTCTTCTGTTTCCATTTTTGGTGGAATTCTCCCACAACCCTGCCCCAGACTGGTTAATTGTGTCAGCCCTGTGGCTCTCTCACATGTATTTTGAATGTGTGAAAGAGTTCTCTCTCTCTCTCTCTCTCTCTCTCTCTCTCTCTCTCACACACACACACACACACACACACACACACACACACACACTGCTTTATGTAACACCCCATATTTGTATGATCCAGAATAATAGAAAATTGGGAATATTCAGAAATCCATATAGGCCTTACATATATCAATGAATGTAGACATTAATTAGACATTGGTGAACAGAGTTTGAAATATGCATAGCTCTTCCTATATGCTAAATGTTACCCAGTGTCAGTTCATTTCAAAAGATGGTGTCAAATCCTAGCATTGGCTTCAAACCACCAAGGAATAATAAAATGCTAAATTCAACTCTGTCTTGATTCACTGCCAATGAATAGATGGTGTAATATGTTCAGTTCTCGTCAGGTTCAGGTTTTTTTAAAAAAATTAAAAAGTCAACACGAGCAGCTGTGTTCTTAACAAGCACAAACTGAGCAAAAAAATATTGTCAGGCTGCTTGGTGAGTAGATCCCGAAAAGGGGAGTGGGGGACTATTAATCAATAAACTGGCACATCATGAACAAAGCCTGTACCTGATACTGCATTATGTATCAGCTCTGAAGAAGAAGAAGAAACTCTTCTTGCATCATATGCGTTGGCACGCATTAGTGAAGCATTGGTGCCAAGCACACTGTGGGCCTTGAATAAATGTTTCATCACATATATAATCCTATTAGATCAGATTACATTGAAGTTTACAGATTTGTGACTGCTTTGGTGACCCTTAAGAAGAGTGGTGTGCAGTGTTTGGCTGGCCTTCCTAGGAAAGGTCAAAGCTTGTTAATGTAAGGTTCCTGCTCCCTGCTGGCCACCTGGAGACAAGCACCTTTGCTCAAGAGCAAAGTAGGACTTCATGTGCTCTGCTGAGCAGTGGCTGAAGAACTTTCCCCCCTCCCACTTCCCTTTGCTGCGAGGAAGGGAGCATGCAGGCTTCAGGCGCTGAATGGTGGTGGATGGCTGTGCCCCGATGCTGAGAGCCTTCCCTTCCCTGTCTGTTTCTCCTCTTATATCACAACTAGGGATGGGAGAAGGTGTCCATCTTGATTGTCAAAGTCCAGTTAAGATAGTGGGTGGGGGGCATGTATGCCACCTTGAGCTCCTTGGACGAAAGGTGGGATACACATGCAATCAACCAGCAAGCGAACATATCTTAAAAATTCAAAAACAGTGCAATTTGAATCAAACTTTATACTTTACACACCTTTAGTGTCCTGAAAATTCTGGCAGCCATACTGAAAATATGAGATGATAGATAGATAGATGATAGATAGATAGATAGATAGATAGATAGATAGATGATAGATAGATGATAGATCGATAGATAGATGATAGATAGATAGATAGATAGATAGATAGATAGATAGATAGATAGATGATAGATAGATAGATGATAGATAGATAGATAGATAGATAGATAGATAGATAGATAGATAGATGATGATAGATAGATAGATAGATGATAGATAGATAGATAGATAGATAGATAGATAGATAGATAGATAGATAGATAGATAATAGATAGATAGATGATAGATAGATAGATAGATAGATGATAGATAGATAGATGATAGATAGATAGATAGATAGATAGATAGATAGATGATAGATAGAGAGAGAGAGATGATAGATGGTAGAAAGATAGATGATAGATAGATAGATAGATAGATAGATAGATAGATAGATGATAGATAGATAGATGATAGATAGATAGATAGATAGATAGATGATAGATAGATGATAGATAGATAGATAGATAGATAGATAGATAGATAGATAGATAGATAGATAGATAGATAGATGATAGATAGATAGATGATAGATAGATAGATAGATGATAGATAGATAGATAGATAGATAGATAGATAGATAGATAGATAGATAGATAGATATAGATATAGATATAGATGATAGATAGATAGATGATAGATAGATGATAGATAGATAGATATAGATAGATAGATAGATAGATAGATAGATAGATAGATAGATGATAGATAGATGATAGATAGATAGATAGATGATAGATAGATGATAGATAGATAGATAGATAGATAGATAGATAGATAGATAGATGATAGATAGATAGATAGATAGATAGATAGATAGTCAGAAGGAACCACGAGGATCCCTGCAAGGCAGGAAACTTTTGCCCAATGTGGGGCTTGAACCCACAACCCTGAGATTAAGTGTCTCATGCTATGTTTACAACAAATAGGTTGTAACCTCAGAGACTGTCATTCATAGGCATTTTAGCGCCTTTGCATTTTTATTATGCCTTATCCCAAATAATCTCCCAGACAATTCCCAAGAGTCAGGTAGTGGGGTAGCTTGGATATGAGTGGGGCCTAACAGAATCTGGTGGGTCATCATGGATGACATGGATTAGCTTTTGAGGTTGGACCGATAAACAGTAGGTGATTAGCAACCCTGAATAGACAGACAGCTTGAGCTAAGTTGGCCACATTCACATCTACCTGCAAGATCTTATCTTTCCTTCTTTAACTCAGTTAAAAGAGTAAACAAACAAACAAAAAGAGGAAATTCTGTTTGCATGGTTTTTTATTTATTGGGGTTTTGGTGTCGTTTTTCTGACACTTGGTTGAACAAGAACAGGGTCGGCAACTGGTAGGTTGGGGGTGGGGTGGTTGTAAATCAAAGTACTTATAAAAAGTTAAGGAATGTTCCTAATGAGCCTCCCCCCCCCCTTTCAATCAACCAAACTTTCACTTCCATTTTGATTTCACAAGCAGGGTCCTGGCAAACATCCCACTGCAATATATGTTGCTGAGAAATTCCAAGGGGAATTCCTTATGAAACTGCCAGGTTTCCACCTCATTGCTTACAGAGCCATACAGCCCTTAGGCCTAGACATCTGGAAATAAAACCACAGTCTAGCCTTCAACCTGTTGGGACTTGCCTTACAGGAATATATATGGAAGAATGTGTTCTCCCTCCCATCACCCACATCCCACTATATGAGGTATGGATGACATACACGTGCACACATGAAAACATCTTTAAACACATGTGTACATCCACCCAGGAAGCCTAACTGGGCTGGGATGCCCAGGCATGTATATAAGGGTGCATGTCTTCCACATTTTACTTTTGTTGCTGGTGTTGAAAAGCCATCCATATTTCTGTTCCAAACGCTGAAATAATACAGTTTTCAAACAAGTCATTTGCAATACCCAGCAAAACTCTGTAGCTGCAAAACTGCTCTTAGACACCAAAAATGAAGTGCCACAACACGTGCCGAAAATCCAGACTATATTATTTTCTCACATAACAGTGACGGTGTTAGAACAAATCCAGGAAAACAAACCGGATGGCCACAGAAAATAATAATTGGTTACTTCCAAAGGAACTTAAATCAGAACATTTGAGGTTCAACCATCTCAAAAAGTTCACATGCCAATGTTTCCTATAATTGAAAGCATCAAGGCACTATATTTCTCTGTCCTTAAAGGCTCATCAGTAGGAATCTGCAGGAAGTAAGATTGCAATTGGCATCAAAGCAAAGTATACATTAATTAAAGTTTGATATGGACCAACTAAGCTGGTCTGTCAGAGCCAAACATCTCCCAAA
This sequence comes from Podarcis muralis, assembly GCF_964188315.1. Classification (NCBI taxonomy): domain Eukaryota; kingdom Metazoa; phylum Chordata; class Lepidosauria; order Squamata; family Lacertidae; genus Podarcis; species Podarcis muralis. The sequence goes on from NC_135655.1 coordinate 101,160,147, forward strand.
ATCTTTGGTCACCTACAAGTAAGATAAGCAAAAAGTCTTACAAGAGGTCAGCCCTCAGTCAAGACTTTTCAAACAGCTGGGCAAAGATGCACCTAAGCTATTGGGTGGTAATAATGTAAAAGTTTATGACTTTTTGTAGCAATCTGAACAGCATTTTTTAAAGAACCTTGAAAGATCATATATATATATATATATATATATATATATATATATATATATATATATGGGATAATGATAACAAATGATTGATAATCCCTGACAGGGTTAGTGTTTCCAGTTCTGTAAATGCATGCACATCAAATAGCAATAATAAACTAGCAAAGTCATATTCAGAGTAGACCCATTGAAATCAATGCATTCTGGTTAATAATGACTAACTTATTTATTTCAGTTGCTGGACTCTGAAGATGACTTAGGCTGCTAATCCTAGCTAAGTCGACTCAAAAGCCCCACTGAACTCAGTGGGACTTACTCCCAAGTAAGTCAGGTTAGAGTTGCAGCCCTTGTGGATACAACCCTCTGCAGTGGCGTAGCGTGGGTTTTCAGCACCCGGGGCAAGGCAAGTAATTTGCGCCCCCTAACCCATGGATTTTAGCACTCGAATGCGAGCGCGCCCCCCCCCCCCAGATGTTGCGGCCGGGCCCCCCTGCACCCCCCCACGCTACGCCACTGGGGCTGGGGGCGAGCGAAGGAGCCAAGGACCCCCCCCCCAAAGGCTCAGCAGGAATTTATTAATTTTATTATTTGCAGAGCCCCCGCGGGCCGAGGCAGCCGAAGCCCCCTCCCCTCGGGTGCCTCCCCGCCCCCTCCTCTCCTTGGGCTGTAAGTGGAGCCCGCGCTCCGAGGCGCTCCAGATCCGGGCTTGGCAAGCGCCTCTCCTCCTCCCGGCCGGGTCCGGGGGCTTCCAGCCGCGCTCCGTCCTCGCCGCCCCCCCCCCCCCACGGCTGAGACTTGCGCTGAGAGCCGGAGCCAGCGGCGCCCCCTTCCGCCGGGAGACCCTCGCCCGCCCGCCGGCTTCCTCTTGGAGGGTTTTGGGGAGCGCAGGGCGCGGCGAGGCCCCTCGGAGCTCTCCTCCCTCCCAGTCGGCAGAAGCAGCCGCCGCCTGTGGCTGGCCCGAGGGGATGGCGGCGTCGGCGGGGTGCGGAGGCTGCCCGTGCCCGGCCAGGCGTCGGTGGCGGCGTCGGCGCTGCTGCAGCGGCTGATCCTCCTGCGAGCAGTGAGTGGAGCGCAGCCGCAGCGGCGGCGGGGGGCGCGCACGCCCTAGGGCGCAAGGCTGGCGGTGGCGGCGGGGAGCCCGGCGGAGGAAGGAACTTGTCCCTTCCCTCTGGACTCGCGCCCCCCCAGATGTTGCGCCCGGTGCGGCTGGCACCCCTGGCACCCCCCACGCTACGCCACTGACCCTCTGTAATGACTAAATAGCAAGATGGGGTCATCTGCCATTGCTCATTGCGGCTTCTCCAATAGAGATCCTTTACAGACTGGACCAGGAACATGCAAGATGGAGGGCAAAGGGGCATCTCCAGCTCTCAACAAAGATGGAATGACAAGTGACAAATCCACAAGCTGCGAATGTACAGTCATGAAATTCAGTAGCCTCACAGCTGTGCTTTTGTAACTTGCAATTTCGGAAAAATGTATGCACTAGCACCAGGCTTTCTGGCAGATGATATCATTTTACAGATGACACTTGCGGCGTCTGCCAAACTGACATCCAAGTTTTGCCTTGCTCTTTCTGTGTAAGAGATCGCTGTATTAACATCACTTCTCACAGGGTGAGCTGTTTATTTACCACAATTTTGGCACTGCGCAGCAACGCATTCGAGTCACTGCCTCTGCATGTGGCTTCATTCAGTACGGTTGAATTTAACTGTGTTTGGACAAGAGTATTGTGCGTGTTCCCCCCCCCCCTTTTCCTAGCCTGATCCCTGTAAGAAAATGCGCTCTGCCTTGGAATTGTCTTCATTTCCTCCCCCAGAATGTATGATTCATACACTTTCTTTGTGTGATTTTGATTTATTTACTTTGCTGAATCACTGTGAATTATCACAGTTAGTAGCTGCATGGCTGATTTTCTTTCTCTGGAGTGATGGAAATGACTCCCTCTTTCCACCCATTACCACTATGGTTAAACTAGCCCAAGCAGTTATTAGATTATGTAAGGCAGGCAGGTGAAAAGACAGAAGTCATTTAGAATTTTAACAGTGCTGTGGTGTCTTACTTTCCCCAGATCAGTGTCCCCCTCCCTGCCTCCAGATAGATATAAAATATATACATACACACATACACACTTCATCTTTCAAAAGGTTTGGGTAGAATTAATGTGGTCCTCTTGACTTTGCATAATTTTGTGTGGCATAGATTCCCCCCCCCAAAAAAAAAACACACACACAACACCAATCACCAACAAATTAAAGGATGATTAGTAGGGATACACTCTGCCTGTTTTCAGCAACTGGTGGCAAAAGACAGGCTGCATCCTTACCTTTGAGCTGATGTTAAAAAAAATGGGGGGGAGGGCACATTCACAGGGCTTTTTGTCAGCTGGAACTTGCTGGAACTCAGTTCCAGCACCTCTCAAATGGGTGCCATTGCTATTCTAAGAGAATGAGGGAGGTGTTCATGGTGAATTCCAGCATCTATTTTTCTAGAAAAATAGCACTGCTTCAGGTACCACTGGAGCGGTACCTATTTATCTACTTGCACTTGATGTGCTTTTGAACTGCTAGGTTGGCAGGAGCTGGGACCGAGCAACGGTAGCTCACCCAGTCGCGGGGATTCGAACTGCTGATCTTCTGATCAGCAAGTCCTAGGCTCTGTGGTTTAACCCACAGAGCCACCCGCGTCCTTTTTATCGGATTAGGAGAATATAAATTTAGTGGGGATGGGGGAGATGAGAGAGAGAGAGAGAGAAATGCAAGCAGTTTCAAATCCACATTAAATTCTAGTGTGAATGAGCCCACATTTAAATCCCACTGTAAGCCCCATTCATTTCAGTAAGACTTAAGTACAACTAGTTGTATTTGGACTTTTTGAGTTGGGTTCCTTCCTGAATTAATGAACTGGTAGGTTGTTGACAACCCTTTTAAAAGGAAAACAGCACAGAATTCTCTTGAAAACAGTTTCTGATAGCAAACAAAAACCAAAAAAAAAGGATCAGACTCTGGCCTTTCAACAGAACATGAAGTTTGCAGAAACAACAACTGCTCTTCATGTGACATGTAGAAACATGTTGAATTCAGAATGCATCCTTGGGCTCTAACAGATGGATGGATTTGTTTCAACCTGCCTTCATGTTCTGTCTTTTGGAAAATAAACCCAGGTGATGATATATTGCTAGCAATAGAATCTTTCTTTCTTTCTTTTTCATGAAACAACACTTGATTATTATGCTGCGTTAAAGAGGGTTAACACCTTTGTGTTCATCGTGTATCTTTTGCTGCTTATTGTGCTCCATTTGCTAGTATTTTCCAGTTTTCCTAAGATCAGCAATATGGTGTAGAAAACTTTGTACATATACGTAGCTTTCTTTTCTTTTCTTTTCTTTTCTTTCCTTCTTTTTGTTAAGCATACAATTACATTGACAGCACATTCTGTTACAGGAAAACATGGTTAGAATTTTGATTTACTTCCACAAAATCAAAATACAAAACCACAAAATACATAATCGAAATATAAACAACAACCCAATAACCCTCCCCCCTGCCACCCAACCCCCCCCCCACATTTTTAGAGAGCATAGGATGTTAGTCAAATCAACCAAAGGCATGGTTAAAAAGGAACGTTTTTGCCTGGTGCCTAAAGGTGCATAATGAAGGCGCCAGGTGAACTTGCTTGGAGAGAGCATTCCACAGATGGGGAGCCGCTGCAGAGAAGGTCTGTTCTTGTGTTGCCACCCTCCAGACCTCTCAAGGAGGAGACACACAATGGAGGGCCTCAGAAGATGATCTCAGGGTCTGGGTAGGCTCATATGGAAACAGGCAGTCCTTGTGGTACTGCAGTCCTGGTCTTGTCTCCAAAAACAGAAACCAACGCATTAGCCATTCTCTTTGAGCACATTTCTGGACTTTGTCGGAAGCCTTGTTCATGTACACTTTGCTACAGCACTCAGCTCTTACAGCTGTTTCATGTGTTCTCTCCTGTATACATAACAAAGGCTTCTTTTTTAAAAAAAAATTATCCTGCACCTTTTGTTTTTGCTTCCTGCTAATGATAATAGTAGGACACGGGTGGCGCTGTGTGTTAAACCACAGAGCCTAGGACTTGCCGATCAGAAGGTCAGCGGTTCGAATCCCCGTGACGGGGTGAGCTCCCATTGCTTGGTCCCTGCTCCTGCCAACCTAGCAGTTCAAAAGCACGTCAAAGTGCAAGTATATAAATAGGTACCACTCCAGCGAAGTGTAGTGGTACCTATTTATATACTTGCACTTTGACGTGCTTTTGAACTGCTAGGTTGGCAGGAGCAGGGACCAAGCAACGGGAGCTCACCCCGTCACGGGGATTCGAAGATCATGGCCACTGGTCCCATCACCTCCTGGCAAACAGAAGGGGAAGAAATGGAGGCAGTGAGAGAATTTATTTTCTTGGGCTCCATAATCACTGCAGATGGTGACAGCAGTCACGAAATTAAAGACGCCTGCTCCTTGGGAGAAAGGCGATGGCAAATCTAGACAACATCTTAAAAAGTAGAGACATCACCTTACCAACAAAGGTCCGTATAGTTAAAGCCATGGTTTTCCCAGTAGTGATGTATGGAAGTGAGAGCTGGACCATAAAGAAGGCTGATCGCCGAAGAATTGATGCTTTTGAATTATGGTGCTGGAGGAGACTCTTGAGAGTCCCATGGACTGCAAGAAGATCAAACGCATCCATTCTTAAGGAAATCAGACCTGAGTGCTCACTGGAAGGACAGATCGTGAAGTTGAGGCTCCAATACTTTGGCCACCTCATGAGAAGAGAAGACTCCCTGGAAAAGACCTGATGTTGGGAAAGATGGAGGGCACAGAGGGACGACAGAGGATGAGATGGTTGGATAGTGTTCTCGAAGCTACAAACATGAGCCTGACCAAACTGCGGGAGGCGGTGGAAGACAGGAGTGCCTGGCGTGCTCTGGTCCATGGGGTCACGAAGAGTCGGACACGACTAAACGACTAAACAACAACAACCACTCCAGCAGGAAGGTAAACGGCATTTCTGTGCACTGCTCTGGTTCGCCAGAAGCGGCTTTGTCATGCTGGCCACATGACCCGGAAGCTGTCCACCGGCTCCCTTGGCCAATAAAGCAAGATGAGCACCACAACCCCAGAGTCAGCCATGACTGGACCTAATGGTCAGGGGTCCCTTTGCCTTTAATGATAGTAGCAGCAGTAGAGTTGCCATCAATGGATCATTCTTGGCGGTAGCCAATTTTATCAGAATGCCCTCTGTTGTATCATCCCAGGGAATTCTGAGAGAAATGGCACCCTCTTCAGTGGCTGCCATTTTGTTTTTGGAATTTCCAAGAACAACACAACTTCTAGGGCATTCTGGGATTAAATTATGGTCACAAGGAACAGTGACTGAAATCTGCTCTCCTGCTGCTTTGTCATGAAATGTAAACTGCCCCCTCCCCAAAGAGTATGCTTCAGGTGTAGAGTAAGTGGAAGCAATGAAAATGATACCCATTTGTTCCTTTTGTTCCTCTGCACATTTGCTTCAGAATGAATAGGAATTGAACAATTGACTTGGCACAATTTGGTTCAGTTTTTCATTCATTTCAAAGCAAATGAACTCACTTCGTTTACCACAGACAAGACACTTTTCACATGGGGGAGCCGTCAGAATAACAACCCTGTCATTTGCAGTCTGAACTGGACTTGGCATCATGTATTAGAAACAATCCAGAGAGTGCATAGTATATATTTGAAACCATGTTTATATGCCCAAGACCTTAAAGTTTGACAACTAACGAGAAAAAACATTAGGGGAAAACGTCCTTGCTAGAATATCTAAACTTTCCTAGAACATAACAGCTTGCTTTTTAGTGCGAAGTCTATGAAGTTTTAAATTCTGCTAGAGGGGGGAGAAAGGCAAGTATTACTGAATTCAATTAGTACATCCTTGCAATTAGAATTTAATACTGATGTTTTCTCACTTTTACTCTCAAGATGCTGTTGCTATCTGCGGTAATTTTTACTCAAGCAAGCCAAAAATCTGCCATGCTTGCTTCAGTTTTGTGCCACTCCTTCGTTATCTTAATGCATCTAAGTTCTACCCAAATCAGTGGCAAGGTAACACAAATTGGGGTCAAAGTGCAAACAAAAGTCTGAAATGATGGGGAAAGAAGACTAGTCTGGGAAATAATGCTTTTGTTGTGAGGAAACTGTTGTATTCACAGACAGTTATGGGTTTCTTTTTATTATTTGATAATTCACAGCACCACCCCCCCCCAAAAAAAGTTGCACATGATGAGAGTTGTTTGGAATAAAGTTTAATTGTGTCTACATTTTTTTCCTCCTACTGAGGTAAAATAATTAAGAAGAAAGTGTGATTTCACAGACAGAAAAATAATGTGTGTGCATTGTGTACCTCTAGTATCTCCTAACACAATACTTCAAAAAGTGAGTGAAAAGATAACTAAGACAAATATTTCAGCTGCTTTCTCACACACCAGGAGTGAAATATATCACATTTTCCAAAGTGAAATGAGCCGCCTTATTTGTTTATTTATTTCGTCAGCTTTATATCCCACCCTTTCTCCCAAAGGATCACAGAACAGCTAACAATGTAAAAGGAAATAAATATGATGACAGAGCAATAATTTTAAAAATGAACATATGTCAGCAACTGCTATGACTTGTCAACCAGTTCTTCCAAAGTCTTCCTAAATTATAAAGCTCCAAAATATAGGCCAAAAGAGAGCAGGTCTGGGAAGAGTGAGGCATACAATGGGCACCACCAGTGAAAAGGCCCTGCTCCATGTAACTCCTGCCCTGTCATTTGATAGAGTGCCCACTTGTCCTCCTTTTTGACATGGAATGCTCTCTATTGAAGTCTACAGGTCCAGTACAAAGACTATAAGAAGGGAGAGCAGGGACCTTGAAATTCCCAACAGCTGTTAAGCAAGCAAGCACACAGGTCACCTTTGTCACAGTGAGGACACCTATGTCCTGGCCAGGCCTGCACCCAACCTTGTTTCTGTACAATCTTGTTTGACCTCAGTAACCAAAATTATATTATCAACATATACAAGGAGAAAAGTTGTTTTCCTTCATTTGCAAGGAATCGTACAAAACAAAGTGGCACTAATAAAGAAAAGTTCCAGGGTGGCAACAGAAAGCAAACTAAAAATGCTTTTGCAGTTCAACAAAACTATCCAGCAATATCAAGTTATAGGAAAACTGGTGCTATTAACAGTAATCCTTCTAGTTGGTTAATTGGTTCGGCAACTTCCATGCACATGACGTGTGATGCTAATTATTTCCCCCAAGAGTTAAATGATAACTAATCAGAGGCAGCTGTAGGAGAGTTATGAGATTCAGGTGAGGGTCAGATGGTTTGTCAATCCCAGCAAGTATATAAGAGGACGACCCAGCCTGCCCAGGCCTAGCATATTTAGTCAACTGTGCAACAACAACAGAAAGAACCCCGCCTTCAGACCTTCCCATTCATTCAGCAAAAGTTGCAAGTGGAGCCAGCAGAGACAGCAATGTTGGAGGTGGTGCTTGTGTACACAATCCTACACCTTCACACTTTATTCCTGCATGTGTTATTTTAGTGACTGAACAGGGCTACAGAATCGTGCCTTGTTTAAACCCGCTGCACTATAGTTCAACTCAAATGGCATCACTTTCCATATGAAAGTGGCATATATGAACTCACTTTTACACAAATGTTTTTTGATCCCGATCCAGCTAAAAATTATGTGTGCCTCAGTCCCGTTGAGGTCAACAAGACAAGTCAGTGGGAGTTAGACACACCCAGCATTAGCTGAATTGGGCTGCAGTCCTAACATTAGTAGGCCCTGCGGAACTTAGTGGGACCTGCTTTTGAGTAAACACACAGAGAACTGTGCTGCACAACCCTAAAGGCAAATTATAATCTGCAGTATTGTAGACTTCCAACAGTTTGCAATATTGCTAGTCTGAAAAGGTGGGGGTGTCTAATGGTATTGTTGTAGGGTTTGGGGGGCAGTTGTAGGGCTACTTAAGCACCATGATCAACATAACAAAACAAAAAAAAGTTGTTCTATGCCATAGGGCAAAGTGGTAGCCTTCCCGCCCCTTTCACCCGGCTGGTAGTTAAAAGGACGATAGCCAGAATGTGTTGTGTGTGAACTGAGCTAAAAAGGAGGCTAGGAAGCTAAGAGACAGAGACATGCTTGATTTGGGCTCCAATCCAAGGCTGTGGCTAAGGGAGTGTTGGGGTGTTAATGCTGTAAGCCCCTCCATCTTAGGCTCAGGTTTTATTTATGTGTAAATAAACAATATATCCTAAAGACACCACAGTCTCTGCTGACCTTCATTCCAAAGAAACCAAAACCTGGATAAGTGATGAGGCCCCTGGAATCTCAAGGCGCTCAGAGATTGGAGTGGCACGTGACCATATTGCAAACTACTGAAAGTTTTGAGAAACTTTACAAGTCTTATTCTGCAATTCTGGGCATCTTTATTCAAAGTCCTACTGTGTTGAATAGGTCTTACTTCTCCAGGTAAGCATGCATAGGATTGCTACTCAATTGGCCTGCATGTATAGGAAGAATTATGAACAAACCATGCAGTCTGGATATTTTTTTCAAAATACATTCTTTGCTACAGTATCTCTGCTATGGGAAGGGGAGACACATTCCTAATACAAATCACAGTTAATACCATCACAAGCTCCATTGTGAAAGCAGAGAAAAGGACTTGGCAAAACATAGCATTCTAATATTTCCTTTCAAACATTGTAACTTAATAAAGTGAAATCCGCCCCCCTCCCAGTTTCTGTTTGGCAAATTATTTAAACCATGTGTGATATCTTCTACTATGAATGCTTGCCTTTGTAGAATAGCACATTTGTGCAGCCAAATCATAAAACGCTAGGCAATTGGGGTGGCATTATGCTCCAAAAGTGAAAGACGACTCCCCGATGTGATGACATTTTTTTTTTTATGGGGAGTTAATCTTTTCAGTGCTAAAGCTTTGTCCTAGTCGGAGATGGGCTGTAGTGATGAATGCCTTGCAGCTGTTCGAACAGCAAAAGACCAAGTTGCAATTTGCTCTGCATCCATTAGATGGTGCTTGAAACAGAAGATATCAAGAAAAGCAGCAGAGAAGAAAACTGTGTGTGTGTGTGTGGTTGCGTACGTGTGCATGCATGTATATGTTTTCATCATCAATGAATTGCTAGATATGCAACACATTTCTCAACGAAACAAAGCAAAAGTTTCAAACACAATGAATTAAACAAATGCCTAATTTGAGTTTATTAATTTTTATATGTTGCATGTCTTCAAGAACAGAGTTTGATAAATGCACAGATATGTCGGATGGCATCCAGTAGCATCTGTCTGCTAATAGAAGAAATAGGTTGGCAGAATGGGGAAAGGAGGTGATTATTAGTGATTCTCCTCTCTGTAGTCTCCCTGTTCTACCCTAAATCTGCTCCAGAGTATTGGGCTACCCTCCGGAGCAGACATAGGGAGGCACAGAAGAAAGGGGGGGCTTGTCAAAATTTGCTTCCCTCCCCTGCTTCATTGACAGATTCCTTCCATTAATGGACAGACACTTTGGGATCCCACCTTTACATTTCCAAGTCCCACTTAATTTCCAGACATTTGAAATTTGGAGACATTGACAACTTTTGAGCGAAAAGTTTATCTAGGGGCATAGAGAAACTGTGGCCTTCAAAGGTTGTTGGATTTCAATCAGACCCCAACCATCCTAATCAATGGTCAGGAATTACAGTGGTACCTCGCGTTAAGTACTTAATTAGTTCCGGAGGTCCGTTCTTAACCCGAAACTGTTCTTAACCTGAAGCACCACTTTAGCTAATGAGGCCTCCTGCTGCTGCTGCGCCGCCAGTGCACAATTTCTGTTCTCATCCTGAAGCAAAGTTCTTAACCCGAGGTACTATTTCTGGGTTAGCGGAGTCTGTAACCTGAAGTGTATGTAACCTGAAGCATATGTAACCCAAGGTACTAGAGGAGCTAGAGTTCAGCAACATCTGGAGAGCAACGTGATCCCCCGCCCCTGACACAGCCTGCTGTTTGGCGTACTTGCTTGAGGTCACCTTGCTCTACAGACTCCTTGCTGTGCTGTTGCATTTCTGAGAGCTGCAGAGAGCTTACTGATCCAGTGGTAAAGAATATTGGTGGGTGTGACTGCTTGGGTAGTTTTAATAATGAATGAACAGAATTCCAATTTGGAAAGAGTCTCTAGGTCCTATGTCTAGCATCATTGCATCAGCAGAGACTTTTTCCCTTGCTGTATGATAACAAAAGCTGCAGCACTTCATGACACCTCCTAAATGTGTCCACTTGGGGGTCTGGAACTGACAACTTTTGGAGTCTTTCCCAGGGAAGAGCCTGTCCATTTGTGTGGTAGGCACATGGATACTTATACAGTCAAACCTTGGTTCCCGAATGCTGAAAACCCAGAAGTAACTGCTCTGGTTTTAGAACAACTTTCAGATGCCAAACATGCTACCCAGCTTCCATTTTGAGTTTTTGGTTGCTGAACGTTTCAGAAGTCAAACGGTCTTCCAGAACAGATTTTGTTTGACAACCGAGGTAGTACAGCTAAACGCAATAAGACAATAATAATGTGCCTCTTTTACACTTCTTGAAACTGGGAGTCAGCAAAGCCCAGTGAGCTACCTCTCAAGTAACTACATAGGACTTAATTTATTAAGTACATAAAGAAAGCCAAAAGTAATGCAGCCTTATCTTCCTTTCCTTACTGGATCCCTTTCTAAGAAGAAGTTATATATATTTTTCATTTGGGGAGGAAATTGATTGAGTGATTGTGAGGCATGATAGATAATTTCATTTCTCTTTTAACCAAAAATTATCAAAAGACTACATAATGAAACCAGCTTGTTTGACATAGAATCATATATAGCTAATAGTACGGTGAAAATGTGAGGATGCAGCATAAAGATTGAAACAGCAAATAGAATAATAGGAAAGGATTGTTCATGCTTTCGGAATAATAAAATGTGCCTACGACCTTATTCGATTATTATCTGATTGCTAAATTGCTTCCTAACATTTCTAACCCAATTTTCTAACTAAAATTCACAAGGAAAATTCAAATTTGTTTAAAAGAGGGTGAGAGGGCAATAACACATTGGGACAAAAGAAGAAAACATGATAATCTGAGATCTCATAATTCAGTCAATCAGGGTTCATCTACACTTGCATTCATCCTGTGTTTTCTTTTGTTTGTCTTCTGATTTCTAGACATGAGTCCAAGCGGTTTTTCTTTCTTCCCACTGCTTTCCCTAGGAAAAACCTCCATTTACCACTGAATCAGAACAAACATTAATCTGCAGAAAACCCAGCTGATGTTTGTTCTGATTCAGCGGTAAACAGCAGAAGTGATATGCCATCTCATCTAACATATGAAGCTGATGAGCTGACGTATGTCTGTCTGTCTGCATCTTTTTTGCAGAAAACAACAATTGCTACAAGGATCATGAAACTCTGCTAAAGGTTACATGGGGAGCAGTAATGCTTGCCAGAAAACATAGTACGAAGCATTTCCCAGAAACAGGAAACCTGAAATTTGAAAATAATAACCCAGAAGACCAGCATTGTTTCAAACTTTTGTTCAACAACTTCTAAATCCCTTGACAAGGGTTAAGCAATGTTTTTGCTGGCTAAGCAACTATAATGCATCTTACCCAGAGTTAGAAGCATGCAACCCTGCATGTGGACACAGAAAGTCAGTCTGCATAAACATACATCTTTAGTCTAAAACAGGCTTCCTCAACCTCGGCCCTCCAGATGTTTTGAGACTACAATTCCCAGCATCCCTGACCACTGGTCCTGCTAGCTAGGGATCATGGGAGTTGTAGGCCAAAAACGTCTGGAGGGCCAAGGTTGAGGAAGCCTGGTCTAAAAAATTGGGAGGATTAGCACAAAAAATAATTGGGCAGCTCCACCACTGTATGATCCAATGAAACAAGGGCATCAGAAGAGTGCTGCTGGATCAGGCAAAAAGCCCATCTAGCTAGAGATGTGGATCCTGTAGTCCTCCATGTGTTGTTGGGCTCCAATACCCATCAGCCATATCCAGCATGGCAAATGGTCTGGGGTGATGGGATTTGGAGTCCAGCGACATCTGGTAGGCTATAGCTTAGCCATCCCTTTTCTAGTCCAACATCCTACTTCTCACAGAGGTCTACAACAAGAGTGGGGAACCTTCAGCCCTACGAATATTATTGAAATACAACTCCCATCATCCTTGGCAATTGGCCAGGCTTGCTGGGCTGATGGGAACTGTAGTTTAGCAGAATATGGAGGGCCAAGGGTTCCCCAGTCTTCCAGGAAGCCCATAAGCAGGGTTTCAAGACAACAGCTCTCTCCCTCCTTTGCTTTCCAGCAAGGGGTATTTATGGGCATATTGTCTTTGAAACTGGAGATGCCATATAGCCAGTATTAGATCTGTTCAGTATGAATTTGTCTTTTCAAAGCCACCCAAGCTATCAGCCACCATCACATCTTGTGGTGCCCATTTTATCATGTATGGTGTGAGGAACAAATTATTTTCAGCCCCGAAACTGCTGCCAATCTATTTAGTTTCACGCATGTTTGCATTTTCGCCCACCACCATATTCTTCTGTATAAAAGGTGGCAGAAGAAATATTTTGGTAAACAAATGCATTCAAGTCCCACTGACGTTGATGGAAAAACAGTGTGCTGCAAACTCTAGACACTACGGGACTTTGAAGTATTTAACTTTCTCTGGATCTTACTCCGGTAGTGTGTGTGTGTGTGTGTGTGTGTGTGTGTGTGTGTGTTTTCTTTAATTATCGCTCCTAAAATATAATGCTCACACTGAATAGGGATTAAAAACCAGCGATAAATCTGGGGGAAATATGCAGGCAATGGCGGGAGGGGGGCTGTTCAAACTGTGCAAAGACAATTACTTTTTTGCCATACATATAACAGAAGTGAAGGCTTAATTAACTTGTCAGAAAGTGTAGCATCTCTTTTCTTGAGCTGCTGAACTCACCTTCCCCAAAGACTTGGAGGCAGGCAGAGGGAGAGGGAGGGGGCAGGGTGGGGGAGGAATCCTCCATGCTTTATCTGAAGGAGCTGATCATGCATGACATTCCTGTCGCCCAGTAATCTAGTTTGTCTGTCATTACCAGAGGCTTTTTCTCTCTCTCTTTCTCCAGCTGGCTGAGTAGGCTTCTTTCACCATTTGTCTGGCAACGTCTCGGCGGCGCAGCTCCCAAATGTTCAATGATGAGGGACACCTTTGCGCCGGTGGGCTGAAGCAGCAAGACGCAGCATCACTATTTATGTGACACATGACACTCCTGTTTTATCAGGGAGATGTGGAAAGTTCTGGTGAAAAGATCTGAGATCCTTGTTTGGCGAAAATCATAAATGTGAAGCGTGCCCTTAACAGGACCTCTAAGGCATGATACATAGCTAAGGACATGTGACTCCAGAAGTAGGGATGGGCAAATTGGTCGATTTTGGGTCTCCTCACTTCTCATTTCTCCTATTCTTAAACTCGGTTCTTTACACTTCTGTGTGATTTGTAATTTGAAAAGGAAAACCTTCGGAAAATTTCTCAGCATTTCAGTCCAAATTGCTCCTCCTACACATGTTGTATGAGGTTTTGACAAAACTAACATGTTTGCAAGCATTTGTGTAGCATGTTTGTATGTGTTGTTTTAGCAAATATAGGCATTGCTATATGTGCAATTTGTACACTTTGGTTATGACTGAAGAAATGGTTTGGACAATTCAGAGAAGTGTTGATTTCAAAGGACAGCTTGGCTTCGGTTGGCATATTCTTTTGCAAAGTGCGAATTTGATAGAGTTGACTTCAAATGTGTATGGAATCGAATTTTATCTCCATCCCTATATATTCAGCAATAAAGACTACTGGACAATTTGCCATACATGTCCAGGTCATACTACATGTTACCTTTGGAAGAAAAAGACCAACCTTCATCCAAAGAGCATAGGATGGTTTCACAACATATAATGATAAATAACTTGGCTTATTTTCTGAGCCGATCCAACATTTGGAATTCACCTGCCCCCAACCCTCCTCAATCCCTGTCTCTCTTCCATGCTTTTGGGCTTCCCGTGGCCATTTAGTTGGCCATGGTGAGAACAGGGTGTCAGACTAGATGGGCTATTGGCCTGATCCAGCAGTCTCCTCTTCTGTTATTAATGCCTCACCTTCATTCTCTTTAATTCTTCCACAATATGGGCATGGGCAGCAGAACCCTTTTGTACCTGCAACAACAGTTCTTTTAGACTTTAGGGGCAGCAATTCATCTTCAGTTGCAAGCTCTACTTTCAATGAAAGATGCCTTTTCATTTAAAGGGGTCCAGGTGTCTCCAGCAGTCTTTTATTCCTGTGCAGCAGAGGAGATTCTGGTCGTGATAGGACTTCTGTCATGAAGTACTCCTAGTCAGAGGTTGGCAATGTAGCATCCTTTGGACAGAAGAGCACTGCCACCAGAAGCTCATTCCCCTTCTGATTTGGAGTCCTCATCCTCCAAAGAAGGGAAAACTGACCTCAGGATCATAACATCTCCTCCTTATCACTGCCACAACTGCCCATTCATGTGCCTTCTTTCTCTGCACACCATCCACAGAGCCATCCAGAATCAGGGTCCAAGGTAAGAGAAAGATACCTCATTTCTTCACTTCAGTCATTTGTTTGCATGCCTGTAAGAGGAGAGGTAAATATAGGCAGCAACAGCAGGAAAGTAGAGAAGCAGGACTTGGAGGTTCTAAGGTTGTGGACCTCAGCAGGTGATCAACGATGCCAACCCTTGATGCCAGCCCTGTGAGCAATGGCAGCATCCCAGTGGTGCTACACACTCAGCCCCTGTGCTCAAATGGCTACTGGGGGAAAATAATGACCCTTCACACACTTTGACTGCATGTGCACATGGACACATTAAAGCATCTTTCCATTAAAAAACACCAAACAAACCTGTCCCCACCTTATGCATAAGACAGGCTCTTTAAAAAGTGGTGGTCGTATAACTAGCTTCTTTGAGAAAGCACATTTCCCACACCCTTTTTATTGTGGTTGCTCCAGAGTCTGCTCTTTCTCCCCTCCCACAATCAATGCCTTTGGTATAAGTTTGTATACGTACAAAGTATGAATGAATGAATGAATGAATGAATGAATGAATGAATGAGGTCTATGCCTCCCATCTGGCTGGGTTTTCCCAGCCACTCTTTCAGTTATTTTCTAACGTTAAGTAGTGTCTTTGTGTGCAACCTTTGGGCAGGTATTTTGGTAGGATGAACTGCCTTCTGCAAATCGGGGTGTGCTGCTGTGGCATGTGCTGCCGTCACTGAGAGTTGTGTTGCTGTTGTTGTTGTTGTTGCAAATCCCCAGTGCAAAGTCTAGTAAACCTTTCAACGGCATCATGGATTTGACTGACCCAATAGGATTTAGCGGTCAGAACTGTCAGCTCGACAAATCTGAACACTGCACTGGTAATCCCTGGCTCTCTGAACTCTATTTAGGGCATAATATTGAGAAATC
The DNA here is from genome assembly GCF_964188315.1 of Podarcis muralis. Lineage (NCBI taxonomy): Eukaryota > Metazoa > Chordata > Lepidosauria > Squamata > Lacertidae > Podarcis > Podarcis muralis. The sequence goes on from NC_135655.1 coordinate 101,175,863, forward strand.
CTATTTTCTCCTGCCATTTAAAACAGACAAGACAACTGTGTTTTCCCTTCAGGGCAGAGCACTACCACTCAAACTCTTGAAACTTTTGTAGAATCTGTTTAGACCAAGAATCTATTACTGGATGTTTTCAGTGAGTCATTATGTTTGGTTGAAAAGTTTATTTATGTAAAACATTTATTCCCATCTCTTTGTGCGCTTAAGGTAGTTTGCAACAATATAAAAGGTTTTTTAAAAATGCAGAGAGAACGCGCTAAAAACACAAATTGTACCACATCTATAAAACAGGATATACGGTATATGACCTGGATTGTGAATTTCTGCTGTTTAAGGCTATTACAGAATCAGCATACTGAACCGAGCCAAGAAGCAACTGGGAGCTAATGCAGCTAGTACAAAATGTGTTCTCTCATCCCCACCTGACAGAAGGTAGAATATAATTCTGCTCCACCTCCAGCTGCCCACAGAATCCTGCCCACAGTGTCTATCAGACATTTATCTTCTGGGAGCTACAAAGGTGTAGATGATGTGAGGCAAGATTCCAGTCCTCCAGAAGGCGGCTCAATTAATGGATCAGCTAGCTTGCATGGAAATCATCAGAGCTATGTCCCAGAAGAAGAAGAAGAAGAAGAAGAAGAAGAAGAAGAAGAAGAAGAAGAAGAAGAAGAAGAAGAAGAAGAAGAATGCCACCCTGCATCTGAAGAGCATAGCATGGTTCACAACATAAAATGAAAAACAACTTGGCTTATTTTCTGAGCCGATCCAACATTTGGAATTCACTTGCCCCCAACCCTCCTCAATCCCTGTCTCTCTTCCATGCTTTTGGGCTTCCCGTGGCCATTTAGTTGGCCATGGTGAGAACAGGATATCAGACTAGATGGGCTATTGGCCTGATCCAGCAGTCTCATCTTCTGTTATTAATGCCTCACCTCCATTCTTTTTCAGGAAGGAGCTCAAGGAACAGCAGCAATAGCATGCCCTGAAAGGATAGGAAGACAAGGCTACCATTCCCTCCATCCTACTCACCACCTTTGGTGCCCTAGCATGCATCATAGTAGCATATCAGGAACATGGGCGCAGTGTCCTGGGAAGAATGTAGTTCCCCCAATAGCTACTGCAATGGCTGACCAAGAGAAACACCCATTTCCTTGATGCTGGTTAGCTGGAGAGAATGCCTCTCTGTATAAGCTCATCATGGTTTCCTGGCACACAGCTAGAAGAAAGTATAAAAGGACCTACTGGTCAATTTCTCATCCTGAATGTAGTCTAACATTCCCGGCAAGTTTTAAAAGGCCTTTAAAACGGATGCAACATAAGGCTGATTGAAGCATTTTGACTTTTAGAATGATCACCTGAGATCATTTTCAGTTGTCACATAAAATTGAAATAAAGTGAAACAACAGTAAAACTTAATAATCTCATCTATTGGAAAGTTTCACCCTAGCCACCATAAGCTAGCCCAGATTTTAAATGATAATGTTTCAGGGTGTTCTCAGAGGAAAGGCAGCTTTTGCTTTGGGTATGTTTTCAAAGATAAGGTGTTGCATAGAAAACAACTGTCCTTTGATGTCTTACCTTGGCACATGGATGGATTAATCAAAGTGATGTTTTAGTAGATCAAGCCTGCATAAGCACAGTTTCCAATTCAACAAGCCAATCATATCTCACTAGCTACATTCAAGGAAGCTTAAATATGGTCAGGTGTGATTGACAAATCAGAATAAGAAACCATGGCTTGCAGTAGGTTTGCTAGTCATGGCTTGTACTACAGCTGAATTGATAGGCAGCTGTGGCTGCTGCTCTGGGGGCCCTGTCTGCACCAAAGAAACTGGAGTGAAGAGTTCAGGAGTACTGAATGAAAGCAGACCAGCAGTGATAAACCATGGTTTGCCTAAGAGTCTGGAAACTCGGACCAAGTTCTGGGTTCTGAACTATGGTTAGCGCAAGCCACAGACTGGTAAGATGTCTTAACGAGTAACTGTGGCCATCTAGTTACATGGCAAAGCTCCTGTTTTTGCAAGCTCAGGCAGGCAGCGAAAACAGGATGTTTGTTAAGTCCCTGGCAGGGTGCCATAATTGTACGTTTCTTTCAACAGATTGCATCTGGCAAAAAAGTGTGAGGGAGCCTTGAGAATTCTTTATTGAAACCAGAGCTCTCAGAGATGGGCAAAGGGAAGGCTGTTTCTTAACTTTGACAGAGTTTTCCTGGCTCCTTCTCCTCCCAGGCACGCAATCTCTCTCCTCATGGTGGTTTTGCTTTCCAGCACAATATGAAGAAATCTCTGAGCACCAGCATACCATGAAGATGCTGCTGGCATCATTTTGCTTCTCTTTTGTTCCAAGCATAACAGGGAAATGCCAGCAAGATAATGGACTTTCCAAAGCAGTCTTTGTGGTGTTTGTTTGCTGAAGTTCAAATCGCTAGCAATAAAATAAAATTCTGTACTGCCAGGAAACAATAATTTGGCTTTCCAAAAATAAATAAAAAAAACAAACATTAGTCAAAGCAAACATAACAGGAAAAGGCACATATCCAAAATATGGGGAAAAAATCTTTCTTTTCTAAAGGCAGAGATACAGACAACTCGCATACATTTATTTTTCAGTTGTCACTCAGGTTTTTTGTTTATACCCCATCTTTCTACCAAGGAATTCAAGGTGGCATACATGGTTCTCCTGCTTCCCATTTGATCCTCACAACAACCCTGTGAGGTTGGTTACGCTGACAGATAGCAACTGACCCAAGACCACCCAGTCAGCTTCTCCTCTGAGCCCAACAAAGCCGCCGAAAGGATTCTTCAGGTTGAATAATCGGATAGCTCAGTTGGCAGAGCATGAGACTTTTAATCTCTGGGTTGTGGGTTCGAGCCCCACACTGGGCAAAAGATCCTTGCACTGCAGGGGGTTGAAGACCCTCGTGATTCCTTCCAACTCTACAATTCTATGATTCTATGAAGCTTTGGAGGAGGAGATCCCCTTGCAATTTAAAGGACAAAGTGAGGGAGGAGGGTTGTATTGGCTGCAGAGCCACTTGGGTGTAACAGGGCCATGAATGAGTGAAACGGACACAAAATTTCAATCCTTATTTGGACTGCTGGAATAGCTCACTTGGTAGAGCACGAGACTCTTAATCTCAGGGTCATGGATTTTGTGCTCCACGTTGGGCAAAAGATTCTTGAATTGCAGGGGGCTGGACTAGATGTCCTTCGTGGTCCCTTCCATCTTTCTGATTCTATGTGGAGCTTGGATGAAATTGCTCTTGCACCTTTCTTCCATTTGCAGCCAAGTAAATCTCACCAATATCCATGGCATTTGCTTCCCAGTAAGCAGCCATAGTCTTAGACCTATTAAATCTGTAAAATAAAGTTTCAGATGCAATAAAATGCCCCAAGCTGAGTTTTTTGGGAACCTTAATTAGCGGCATAACTGTGCGCAGTTTGCTGATCTCATATATATGATTAAAGGTCATGTAATCACTGGAGACATAATTTATGTCTTTCCCTGCATGTTCTGGCAGTCCAAAGAAAAAGATCTCTTTGCAGAGCCCAAAGTCCTGGAATTTCTTTTGCAATGCCTTCGTGTCCTTTGGTCACCATTTCATCATTTCATTGAGGTGCTCCGATTCCTGATTGCGTGGCTCCCTTTTTATTGTCTTAATAAAGGGCCACAGCTGCAGTCAATTAGAGGGAGCAGAACTCATGCAAGAGATTCGCTGCCAGTTTTCTGAAACCTCGATGACTAATAATGACTGCTGAATTTGACCAGTTTCCCTGGCATGTAGGGATTAATTAAAACTAATGATAAAGCAGGGGGGGTGCAGAATTGGAAGACAAAACTGAAACCCAAAGTAAATGTGAATCTGATTAAATTATTAGCCTGATTACCGCAGCTGACATGGTCATGATGAAAAGTTTGACATGACACACACACACACCACACTTACACAATATGCAATTGCAAAAGAGCCAGATCATGCCATATAGAAGCTCTGTCAGTGGTGATCTGCGATATGCAAATTAATCAGCAGGATCAAGGGAATGAGATTATTTTCCTCTGTCATGCTTCTTCAATATTAACCAGCATTATTTTTAAATATTCAACACTTCCAACAATAGTATCTGCAGAGCCTGGAGAATAAAGGACAGGAATGAATGCATATTCTGCCCTGAGCATTTGCACAGTTCTAGCATTTAAACGCGCCTTACCGCACTTATATTATCCTGCTGTGCCACATACATTTGGAAAGGGAGAAACGAGTAAGGTGGAACTCCAGCTCTGCTGGACTTTCTTGGCAACTCTCCATTTATACATATGTTTAGTTTATAGTCACTGCTCCCAGCTGGCACAACCACACTAGCATCTCACACCAGGTCCTGGGCGCCACTCAAAACTAAATCCACAACCACTGTCCCTCTGGTTGGTTCCAGGGTCGTTTTTACCCAGGGGTGCAAAGGGTGCGGAGCACCTGGGCGCCAAATACTGGGGGGTGCCAAATTTATACCTACTGTATACCGGTCCCTCTCAATCGGTGGCAGTGAAAAGCAATGGAACTACAGTCCCCGCCCGATCCTCCATTACTCTGTCACTCCATAGCGTCAAATATTCCCGATGAGTCAGGAAACAAAAGCAGTTTTTTCCTTTCGTCGTTGTTTCCTCCCTCCCAAAAAAAGCTCAAAAATGAGTTCACCCCCACCTCCCTCCCAAAAAAAGGTCAACAACTTTGGGGGTGCCAGGTGGATCTTTGCACCCCAGCAGCGCAATTGCTAAAGATGGCCCTGGTCAGTTCCATGGCCAACTGTCTGAGGGTACAGTCATTTTGGGTATCCAGATGTTTCCCCTTGCCAGAAGGACACAGTCTTGAGGAGCCAGACCATTTGACACGTTGGGGCCCATTTTTAGCATAAAATAAGTCAAGACAAGAAAACACCTCTCCTCTGTCCTTATGTGTATAATTCATTCCTCTTACATAAATGCATGAAAATATGATGGTCTGCTCTGCTTCTAAATGCATCTGTGCAGTACTATTATTTCACAAGAAATGCCTCTTTTCTATGTTATTTTGCAATGGCTGACATTGCCCACACATGTCAATCTTGATCCCACAGTCACTGGGATACACCAACCAGTAGGGCTATGGGCTGTAGCTCAGCAGCCTGGTATCTTGTTTGACTATGAAAGGTTCCCATTTCAACCCCCAGAATTTCCAAAAAGGGCTTAGAGTCATTAGAATGTCTGATGCTGAGCTAGATTGACTAAAGGTCTGTCTTAGCATAAGGCAACTTAGAGGTGCCCAAACTTTTTTCAAAGAGGGCCAGATTTGATGAAGTGAACATGTGTGAGGGCCACCCAAAGTTGTTGAGCTTTTTAAAGTATATCAACCAGCCCCCAAAATGGACTTTGGACATGCCTGCTCTGTGGATTTGAACTTTCACAGACTTTTGATAATTGTGAGTGTTTGTATATGCAGCTCTGATGCAATTCAGTCTGAAATCCATGTATGTTGTGGACAAATAAGAATGCCGCATTTTCTCCCCATGTATAGGAAGCACAAATATGTTGGGAAGTCCTTTAAGGCACAAACTGAAGCACAAGGGGGGGGTGAAATAAGAGCTGTTCATTATGTTCATTATTTACTCCTTCTTCTAATGAAATAGTCTGCTTCAAAGGGGCTGTTGAAGCCTACATTGGAGTTATGAAAATGAGTATGCCCATAGCTTCCTAATTGAATCTCAAAAGGATGTAATTGTGTTCCCCAATTCCATGTGGATACAGTTGGTTGTAGGTAATGCGATTACTCATGGGTTACTGCCTGCCTGCTGTATAAGAGTGCCAAGCCTGAATGTGCAACATGTTCCAGGGTTAATGAAGCCTAATGTGGTGCCAGCATCACTCTGTGCCACTGCCTGCAGAGTGTGAACGGATTATATCCTGTCCTTGCATACCATTTCATCCCTGCCATGATGAATGAAGAGCAGGATAAATCACTGATTAAGTATGCTAGTCACTGAATATGTGACTAAACTGATCCCTGCTGCAAAGACAAGTTTAATCTCTCTTTTTGCTTTTCCTCTCTCTCAAACTACAGTTTGGGGCTTTGAGCTCTGACAATTTTTTACATTTTTTTTTTTTACAAAGGTAGGATTTATAGCCTAGTAACATTGAAATCAAATAGTTTCAGTATTTGTGCTTCTTTTTCTTCTGAGTTGTTGCAAACTAGATAGCCCCATCAGGCAAAGGCCTTGACAGAACACATGGCATGGATGCTCTGCTCCCATGAAGCAAAAGAATAAACCCAGCTGACTAACACAAGCACAAGACACTCTGCTACCTGAGGCAAAGGGCAAGATGCCTCCCTCCATTCCGCATAAGGAATCCAAATAGACTGGTATTTGAATCTGTCTTCATCAGTATTCCTTTACCTGCATCTTCTGCCACACCTGAAGGCAGCAAACTAGCTTAGAAGAAGCAGGCAGCATACACTGTGTTGCCCTCCAAAGCCTCACTTGATCTTACCACTCCAGCCTAATGCAGCTGCCTCTCTTTGCCTAATGGTGGGGCTGGCCCTAACAGAACATCAGGAAAAGCAGGAACGAAAGTATACCCCTGTTTCCCCTGCTACCTGTATTGCATCACCTATATGTACATTCAAGGTCATTTTACCCAACTGATCTGAAGTAGGAGTGCAGAGGAAAATAAGAGATCCAAAGAGAAAATGCTATTTTTGCTTTGATCTCAGTAACCCAACTCTGGGGTAGGCAGGCTGTGGTAGTATGTAGCTCTAGATGCTTCTGAAGTCTAATCACAATTACCATGTTTCAACAGGGAATGGAGAGCCTGAAGCTTTTCCCCCCTCAGGTATACCTTGGAGGAAGCGCTCACAAACACTACTGTAACCTGAATGTCCAGTGGAAGATTGAACACTATCAAATGCACTATTTACATGTATCAAAGGGTCCACCAAGCAATGGCTCCTTCATCTCCATATAATTTCCTCCTGAAGAATATAATCTCCTCCTGAAGAACCCTGTTGCCAAAGGCCTATCTAGGTGGTGCCCAGTGTTGAGCTAGGTGCCAATGGGAAGTTGACAAGGATAGGGCTGCCATACTTCAAAGGCAGAAGTCCAGGGTTGTTTGTTGGTGGATCTCTGGCAAGTGAACTGAAAAATCATGAATAAAGCTCAACAAAACTCAGCAGTTTTGGGGTTTTGCATTAAAAAAAACACCTCAACTTTTGAGGTCTCAGGATTTTTACTTCTTGAAATATGGCAACCCTACACAAGGACACTCTCCCCACTTGAGATCCCAAGCAACTGGTAGTCAGAGGCAAACTATCTCTTACTGGAAGTAATAAAGTCATAATGACTTAGTGGCCATGGGTAGCCTCCACAGCTTGGATTCAGCCTCCCCAACCATTGTCATACATTTTGTTGGGGTTTTATCAAATGTAGTCATCAGGGACTTTTGATAGAGCAACTAATGCATTGATCTACATAAGACATGGCTGTGTTGTGAATCATGTATCTTATATGGATTCAGCTGAGGCTCAGTTCTGAAGTCCTATTCCTAACTGAGAATTATTGTCCTGTCAAAGCACCAGGACAGGACTGGATTTACACCTCTGGAGACTCTGCCCAAGTCCCCATTTGCTAGCCAAGTCCTGTAAATAATTCTACTGCCCCTATGGTGACCAGGCGCTTGCTTTTTGTAATAGATAAGGTTGTCAATAAGCATTGCCCTCTGATGCACAGAATAAGTGTCATATTAGCTCTGGTTGTGACTTCAGTTGAAAGTCTATTACTCCAAAGCAGATCAGTTGAATGCAATGCAAGTGTTACATAAAGTTTTCTGAATTATAATTTTGTTTTGTACTTTAGAGCACAATCTCAGAATGGCTTCGCCCACACAACAAATGGTGTGGACAAGGTGGTATTTCTAACTATCAGCAGCATATTACTTACTCAAAGGGTTTAAGAAAAGACACTTTTACAACCTGTTCCTAAGCAGTAAGTCCTACTGAGTTCAGAGTAGGGATGGGGGGAGGCATCCATTGGCTCGAATTCCTAAGCAAACATACCTGATCCGTACCTCCTGAACTCTTGTGTGGATCAGCATGTAGTTCATTTCAGAATCTGTACTACAAATGAATTCTATAAGGAGTTCTTAACAGCCTTTTAGGGTTCCCCCGTACACTGTTCCTTCCTTTAAAAGGGGGAAATGTCCCATTGCCCCACTGAGAAGTCTGAAAAGACAGTTGTTATTCTAATTTCAGCTTAAATTGAAGAGCAATTATTGAACACTGGTTCATCGTTGTCTGGATGTGTGTGTGACTCTGCAGCATCAAGTTCTCATATTTTAAGACCTTTGCATTATTTGCATGTTTCAATGTAAAAATATTCCTATATATTACTTTATTTTAGGATAAATTAAATGAGGTCTGCAAGTCTGTCAGAACAAATGCTATAATGTAAGCATCTTTTGTAATTCCATGCTGCCTATAGTCTACCTCTGCAGTTGGAGGCACTATGCCTCTGAATGTCATTTCCTGGGAATCACAAATGGGGAGGCTAATCTTACACTCATGCCCTGCTTGCAGACTTCCTGAAGGCATCTGGTTAAACATTGTGAGAACAGGATGCTGGAGTAAATGAGCCTTTGGCCAGATCCAGCAGAGTTCTTCTTATGTTCAACTGAAGGAAGTCAAGGAAAATGAACCCTCTGTGAAGGAGAGGGGGGAGAGGAAGAACAAAACTGAAGATTTCACTTTCTTCCAAGCATCAGCAGAATCTCCAAGAGCACATATGGGGTGGAAATGAGAAAATAATGGTAATTAGAAGCTAGAGACTTGCTGACCTTCAAAAGTGACTGGGCAAGAAAATTACTTTCCATGTAAGTGTACGTCAAAACTGCGTTTTTAAATGAAATTTTAGAGCCAACTTGAAAGATCATCAATAAGCCTCACTTCTTTTCAAAAAATATTTTATTAAACCAAGAAGAACGGGAAGAAGCTCTTAGAAAAGACCCAGGCATTACCTGTGAAAATGAGTAATCAAAAAGTCAAAGTAGTATTTCCAGAAGAGAGTAGCAAAAACACAAGATGATAAAAAAATGCATGTCTCAGAATGAAAGATATCTACTGATACTTACCATTCTAGAGTCTTATTACTGTGTTAATGCCACTTCGTGGAAGGAACAAGGCAGCAGCAAGGTCAAGGTCAAGGTTGTACCGGCACATCAGCAGGAGAACTGGATTGGCTCTGCTGGTGCCCTCACACAGCCCCTCTCCTTCCAGTAATCATCAGTGGCGCTGCTTTGGGGAGGCTATTGCTGTGGCTCTGCTCCAGTGGGCAAGCCAATCTTGCCTATGTTAGAGACTGGCGCTATCAGCAGCTGTGCAACCACGAAAGGGATGGAGCTAGCTGGCTCTGGCCTGTTTTCCAACAACACCCCATTCACTCATTATCATTACCGCTTGGCTGCTTGCAACAAATTTGACCTGATAAGGGCTGGAGAGAATTAGAATCACTTAAAAGCTGGTGGCCTAGGTGACACAATATCAGGGCAGGGGTGGGGAAACCTGTGACCTTCCAAAAGGTTGGACAGTTCCCATCATTCAGCATCATTGGTTTACACTGGCCGCAGGTGATGGAGGTTGTAGTCCCAAAATATCTGGAGGGCCACAAGGTTCCATATCCCTGCTGTGTGGATTGGGATCTGGACACGAGAGAACATCTCCTACAGCAACCAGTTTGTATGATAAGACCTTCCTCAAAGGCCCTCACCCTGATGCCCCTGCCACCTGAAGTGGGTTAGATGCTGTTAGGATATTTCCGTTCCACCTTAAAGGGAGCAGGCTTTGTGAGTCACAGAGTCTGCGCATTTCCTGTTCACAGGATGTTTATGTTTTCTGTTGCTTTCGTTTCTCTCTCTCGCTGCCTGAAACACTGAAGCAGGCAGTCATGTTTTTCTCTGTTCTGACTAACGCAGAATAAACTTATGAAAAATGCTCTCCTGCGTTCATCTTTCGCTGTGCATTATCTGCTGATAAGAGCGTGCATAAGCTCTGGATTGTGGCAAGCTATTTCTGGAGCTCGTGTCGCTAATTGCTGATACTGCGTGTCTACGGGAGATCGGAGGCGACGTGGGGCCATGATGGACTTTGTCTCCCTGGCAGTATCCCAACAGATGCTACCAGAAATATGGACTTTTCGGTCATGGTACCTTACTTGTGGAACTCTTTCCCCAGAAAAGCTCACCTGATGCCTCCATTAATTTGATTGGATTTATTATTTGCCTTCTGCCTCTCCGACAACAATTTTGAGATCCACGCAGCTCACAATAATGACACAGCATTAAAAATTAGGAAACATTTCCATAAATGTAATAATATGAAGGAAACATAATAGGAAATAAACATGCAATTCAATAAACAATCAATGCAGTTCAATACAAACTCATAATAATTCAGAAATAATTTATCAGAAATGGTTGCATTAATGTCTTTTAGGCATCAGGCAAAGGCATTTTTTTTTAATTTCCCCAGGCTTTTAACCTCTGATATATGTTTTCTTAGTCTGCTTTTAAAAATTTCTCCTGTGATTAGTTTTAGCACTGCCTTTTTCAGTCGTAAACCATTTTATTGTGTTTTATGAGTTACTGTAAATCACTAGTACTGGCCTGAAGTATTCAGTTCAGTTTTGTAAAGTGTTTCATGGGGATGGGCAGAAAATGTCCCTTAAAAATCAAATCAAGAGGGAAAATTCTAAAAGCTTTCATGAGAGGAGGGTCATTTTTAAAAAAAATACAAGTCTACTAAATACGGGGGGGGGGCAAGGCTTCTTCTTTGTACTTTAGAATGAATCCTCACCACCTCTTTAAGTGGCAAGACCAATGATACGGCTGGATGATGGTGATATGCCTGAATGCACCATGGGAATGATGGTGCTATGTCGAAGTATGGAAAGGAGAAATTCAACACAGCCCTACAAATCCCCTTGGGTTATTTTGAACAATTTTGTTGTTGTTTAGTCATTTAGTTGTGTCCGACTCTTCGTGACCCCATGGACCAGAGCACGCCAGGCACTCCTGTCTTCCACTGCCTCCCGCAGTTTGGTCAAACTCATGCTGGTAGCTTCGAGAACACTGTCCAACCATCTCGTCCTCTGCCGTCCCCTTCTCCTTGTGCCCTCCATCTTTCCCAACATCAGGGTCTTTTCCAGGGAGTCTTCTCTTCTCATGAGGTGGCCAAAGTATTGGAGCCTCAGTTTCACGATCTGTCCTTCCAGTGAGCACTCAGGGCTGATTTCCTTCAGAATGGAGAGGTTTGATCTTCTTGCAGTCCATGGGACTCTCAAGAGTCTCCTCCAGCACCATAATTCAAAAGCATCCATTCTTCGGTGATCAGCCTTCTTTATGGTCCACCTTTCACTTCCATACATCACTACTGGGAAAACCACAGCTTTTACTATACAGATCTTTGTTGGCAAGGTGATTTCTCTACTTTTTAAGATGCTGTCTAGGTTTGTCATTGCTTTTCTCCCAATTTTAGGACTATTTTAAAGGAAACAAACAAACAAACAAACAAGACAGTCAGTCAGTCAGTCAGTCAGTCAAGTCCCTCAGTCAGTCATACAAACTGTCATGGCATATCCCACACTATCTCCAGTGACTGGCTTTAAACTGAGGCCTTCCTTGAAGGGAATTCATGGACACCTACAACTCTATTGCCAATTAGAAACTCAAGAATGGATGAAATAGCATTCCAAGTCTGTTCTTGGCATCAACTGGATAAAGGCCAGCTGTGTGACTTTTGAACTCAAAGGCAGCAAAGTTGGTGGTTGCCAAACAGTCTGCCGCAGTAGACGGAGAGCTGCCCTGACCATCCAAATAAAGCTGCATCTATCCCCAGCAGTGAAAATGACCAGTTGTCTCAATTAGGGTTAAAAAGTGTAGCAAATTTTCAAGGTGCAAAGGGCTTCAATCATATGAATGACACAATCAAAGGCAAAGGGATTGGCATAGCTGGTGCTGTGCCAAAAGTGAAATACGGGCGTGTAATCCAATATGTGCTTTGTGAATGTAATAATTAAAATGATTAGCAAAGCATTTCCTTTCATCCTAGCCTTAAAAATACATTCGGAATACTGGTCGAGGATACTAATCAAAAGCAGAATTTGGGGATGGCAGTCTTCAAACTTTGGGATACTCTTTTACACATTGACTCATCAGCTGAGGGTTGTCAGTGCCCAGTTCTGTGGGAGCTTGAGGCCTGCAAGGGAAGCACACAGTGTCTGGCGAATGCAAATTAATAAGGTCAGAGAACAGGCAAGAACAGTACCTTGGATAGCTCCAAGAGGGCCCTGCTGCCTGAAGCATTCTCTCCTGAGGCAAGTATAATGTTGTCTCTGCACAGAGCTGGAGTCAATGAAAGCCTTACGTAGGTTGAGAAAACCTGGAGTATGGTAAGCTTCCTGAAGGAGCTGCCTAGATAGTTAAAGAGCCCTTGGCTTCTTCTGCCAGCGTTGACTTCTGCAAGGATGGGGAAATAGAGGTACTGCAGGGAGCCCATCCTCTGAGTCAGAGGATGGTGATGAGGCTGTGTTCCCTGCACAGGAGGGCCTCAAATAAGATACTGAAGGTTCTCCCTCTGAGAAAGCATATCCTCTGAGATACCACAGCATGCCCCATGACACCCTGCACAGCTGTAATGGAAGTACAGTGAATTATGGAAGAGCTGGGGGCATTGCCATGCTAAGCATGCCATTGCTGAAGTGAGAGTGGCACCTAGAACGCATAGCAAATGATGAGTTTCACGTTTAAAAAAAAACAATCGAGCTTTTGAGGAACACGAGTGTTTCCGAGTATATTATTCCAAAACACTGTTTTATGATATAGTCTTTGCTGCAAAGATTTTATCTGCTTGCTTTGGACCTAGGCAACATGATAGCAACATTTAGGAGAGCCTCTACAATGAACTGCTACCGTCCCACTAAGTGTGCTCAGCATCAAATGGAAGACAAATCATTCATTTTTTGCAGAAACTGTGGATCCATTGTGACAGACAGCTCTGCTAACAGCTCCAAAGAATCTGTATCCGTTACATGAGGCCAGCCAGCAATTGTGCCATTTATCTTGCTGTTTACCATTTATGCTGTCAGAATAAAAAGCTTGTTATTTGTTTTGTTTTTTAATCTTTGTGAAGTGGATTTGAGAATGTTTCACTTAACATGTGGAAAAGGTGCCGAAGCAATAATGGAATTGCTCTAGTGATAAGGTCAGCGCTGCAGAAAAAGCTTTGTCGGAGACATGAGCCTCCTTGTGCTAAGTAAATGCCAGAGTTAGGCAAAACAAGCAATTGGGAAACCATAAGGTGTTTGAAAGGGGACTTGTTTCGTTTGCTTTTGCAAAACAAAAAAATGCTAATGGAGGACCTCAAGTGTTTTTTATTAGCTTTCAATAATGCATCACTCCATTTCCAGGGGGACTAATAGCGTTTGATAATGATCCATTTGGTCTCCATTGAACTTAGAAGAGAATGAGAGTGGGAGGGTGTAGAACACCAAGAGAGAGGGGGCTAGAGGAGAAAGAATTAGAGAAGGGATCTGGGAAATGCCAGAAGAAATATCATGCTGTGAAAGAATTATGTAGAGAGTCAACACTGAAGAAGAATTTCATACCCCCCCCCAAAAAAACTGGGCTGACTACAGTCCATAGCTGAAGGTTCCACATTCACTTCATTAATCCTTGCCTAATTAGTGGCCTGGCCTTATGACCCTTATATTACAAATAAGAGATTGAAGTATTCATCAACAGAATTAAGTCTGAATTGACTCCTAAAGTGGTTCCTTTTAAAGCTGGGGTTTTCAAGCATAAAATATATATTTGCCGCTTTTTCAAGGGATCACAGAAATTCTTTTCATTCTCACTACAACCCTGTGAGTTAGGTTAGGCCAAGCAAGTGTGGTTTACAACAGAGATTGAACCCAGATCACAGCCCAAGTCCACCACATTCTGCTCTATATCATGCTGGCTCTCCATTCCAGCTTAACCCATCTTAAATTAAATATTCATTTTAAAAAAAAAAGCTTAGCTCACCTAGGAGAATACTAAATTTGCTACAAATGTACTTCACTATGTTGTTCTTTTTTTAAAGAAAAACCATAGGTACTCCACTGTAATATACATAAAAAACATATGGCATACACTATGTTAAAAGCTTTTGCTAAGTATTAAAATTAGAATAATGTGGAAGAAGCAGAAACCTTTTTTAAAAAAACAGACACCAGAAATCTACATACTGCATAAAATACCAAGCTGGCATCATGATGCTCACACCAATTTAATTATACCATTTTGAAATAAATAGTGTGTGTGTGTGTGTGTGTGTGTGTGTGTGTGTGTGTGTAACTTAGTTCCAGGTTTCCAAAGAGGGGGAAGGAGCAAGAGAAAGATCTCCCATGCAACTTGGAAACAGTGTCTAATCCACAGAGCTACACACACACACACACACACACACACACACACACACACAGTGGCTGAGTTTAGCAGATGATGCAGCCTTCACCAAAAGGGATTGGTGGAGTGGAAGAAGCAAAATAGCCACTTAGAGAGTTTTGCTGGATAGGAAAGTTGGGTAGAGAAATGTATGCAGCTAACAAGTAATTCAGGAAGACTTGGTCACACCTCAAGCTTTTCAGGAAGTTATTGAAGGAAGTGTTGATAGGATGCAACCTCAAGGGGGGGGGGGAATTTAAGGATGCTAAATCAAGAGTACTCAGGAGTAAATGTGCAAGTTTCAGGCAACATTCTTTTCAATAAGTGACCAGTCTAGAATCAGCGATGGTTCCTGCCCAAATTGGCTCTAGGATAAAATTCTACAAAGCTGGGGAAACCTGAACACTGCAAATTCACTGACAAGGAAGACTGCTTCACAAAAGGCATTTCTGAGGTTTCATAAGGTTTCATAACATCTGTGCCACACCACTCAATGTTAATAGACATATTATTACCACAAAAGTCATACAATCAGCCTATCAGAAGACTTGATCTGCTACAGAATTATTTTTCCGCTTTAGAAGTTACTCAGCTGTTTTGTAACTTCCTTAACAAAAAAAGTTCAAAGTCTGATTTCACTGAAGCAAATGTGATCCTCTGGGAGGCATCTCTTGAATACTGTCGCTGTGCCAATCCATACCTTTGACAGGCAATCAGTCACCATCTCTTCTACAGTAGTTGAAAGAAAATCTCTACTGGGTTCTCTGTGAAGCTAAGAAGTACACCAAGAGAATAAAAAGTCATGTAAGAAATTTTAACCTTTGAATATCTACATACCCAAAGAGTCCCTGGGAGCTCCTATGCAAATTGTAGCTGTGAACATAAGGTGAAATCCAATATTGACCCTGTGGAAGTATTTGCCAATGTAAAAGAGGAGCCCCATTGACCCTTGGAATATTTGGAGGACACTACAGAATGGTGTGAGAGGAGGTTTGGGGATAGTGGCTGCAGAGGGAAGAGGGAAAGGGAGAAAACCAACTCCACTTCTCTTATTTTAGCAGGTGCCTCCATGGGATCAATAGACCTTCCATGAAAGGAACAGCAGCATTGGATTTCACCCATAGAAGTGAAATCAGAAGAATGCTTCCGGTCCCATCATCCCTGATCATTGGCCATGTTATCTCACTCTGATGGGAGCTGGGAGTCCAACAACATCTGGATGGCCACTGGAATATAGTCCATACAGATACCGCCATTGAATTTGATCTGGTTTTACTTGTATGGTTATTCATTAGATACATAAAGTAAGAGGAATTCAGTGGTGCATTCTTCTGATTTTTCCACCAGTGCAAACATTTTGGCTTGCCAGATGGAACAATCTCCCCTTGCCTTCCTTTGTATGCTGGGTGAATTTGAGGCATGGGGTGTGGGGAGGAGAGGGGGAAGGCCCATTGTACAAGTTAGGTGGTTTTAGGGTGGAAAATAAAGACTTGTGCAAGGCTATGTGGTCTAAACCACTGAGCCTAGGGCTGTTTTGTGGCACAGGGATAGGTGAAGAGAAAGATGGTGTAACTAATTCTCCTGTGTCTAAGGAATTACTTTGAGAGTTTAAGGTTATTTTCTTAAGAGCTTCATCTTGTACATTTATTTGTTCAGACATGCAAAATTCATGTAGATATCAATGATAATAAAACTGTTCTTTCACTTTTGACTGTTTCAATTAAATTAGAAGCACAAGGCACCAGATGGTCCTCTTTTATCCTTATTCAACCCCACTGAAGACACATTAGTTTGTTTGTTTTTAAAGTAAATAACAGATTGGGAAACCAAGTAGAATCTATTGTCCCTGTTTGTTTTCTGTTTAGTTTTTGCATGGAGGAACAAAGCTAGAATATAATATATGAAAGCAGGCCTGGTTCAAATTACCTGGTTCAACTCATGGTTTATATGATGGGGAACAAGCCAAGGTAAACCTCTGAGCTTGCATGCTTTCTCTCTCATCTTTGCCTTTGCATGTGAAGAAGGAGGCTCAAAGTTTCCATTTTCATTTGAAGAGAAACCATGGTACTCTGTTACAACCAGCTCAAGGAACTGTGGCTTGTTCTAACTCGAATTAGCTAACAAACCAGGATCTGAAGCTTTGTCTTGAACCTGGTTTGTCTTAATACATAAAGTAAGAGGAATTCAGTGGTTCCCTGAAACCACTGTTCCCTGAACCACTGTTCCTGAAATCAATGTAATGTGGAACTGTGATTTGTTCCTAAAGTGAAAACAGAAGCTTTTCCTCTTCTCTTTCATACACAAATGAGAAAGGGAGCATCATTGCTAGTTGCATACACTATCCAAACCAGGCCACTGACTTTTTAAACTTCTTTCTACTATTACATTTTGTAATAGAAGAATTTAGTGCTCATAAACAATGGTAATAGTTAGACAATACAGAATAACTCAAAATGTTTATTGAAGGAAAAATCATTATACGAAAGCTCATTTGCCATCCTTATCTCGAATTTCTGAATCTGGATGAAATAATGTTTTAATTGTTTCTGTTTAGTAGTCCCTTTCTGTACACTGTACACTGACAGAGCTGTATACATGGGGAAGCAGTCTTTGGTGCAAATAATAGCATTTTTTTGTACCCCACCCATCTGACTAGGTTGCACCAGCCACAATGGGCGGTTGTGTGCTATGTGCAGATACCACTTCAAAAACCAGAAATCTCCCTTTCATTTCTTAGGACAAGTGAAAACTGGATTCGTATCTACAGATCCCCTGCCACCCCCCTCCTTTGTTGATCATTGTGATTACTGAGCATGCAGCGCAGCTACATCAGGACCAAAGTGACTTACAAAAATGAAAGCATCCATTTCATCCCATAAGCATATTGCTCAGAAGCAATCAGATATATTGTTCATCTCAATCAATTATTCTCCAGCGAAGCGATCTGGATAGTGATGAGCTGGATTCTTGCAACAGTAGCATCAGGACTTGAGTCTTATGGCTTTTACCTGCCCCCGTCTTTGCTTGTCTCTTAAGCCCTTGTTCACCGGGCTGTTTTCCAGGATGTGTTTTGGGCAGTGCACCACCAATAGTCATCACCATATTGATGATACTGATTTCCTGAGTTAGACGAAGATTGCTACCAAAGAGTCTCCTGCAGAGGCATCAAGGCAGGCACTGAAGAGGAGGAGGGGGAACTCCTTTGAATCAATCCATGAAATAAGAAATGCTTTGAACCAATCCATGGGGGGGAAAAACTGTGATGAAAGGCATGTGCATGGGTGAGTGATACTGTGTGTCTAAGTGTATATAATAAGCACACTGAACGTAAGATATCAGTGTGGCTGATCTATTGGCCAGAACTAAAGAAAAACAAGTGTGAAGCCTTTCCTGGTACAATCTTGTTGAAATCAACTCCATGATTTTTGAGTGAGTTTGATATTTCAGTGAGAGGGAACAAGCAATAAACATCTACTGGTCAATCTGATAAAAAATGACAGTACAGTGTACTTAATTCGTTCCAGAGGTCTGTACTTAACCTGAAACTGTTCTTAACCTGAAGCACCACTTTAGCTAATGGGGCCTCCTGCTGCTGCTGCGCTGCTGGAGCACGATTTCTGTTCTCATCCTGAAGCAAAGTTCTTAACCTGAAGCACTATTTCTGGGTTAGCGGAGTCTGTAACCTGAAGTGTATGTAACCTGAGGTACCACTGTATGGTTAAACTGCAGTATCAAAGAAACCATAAAAAGACAAGATGACTTCCTTAACACATACACATACACACACACACACAGAGAGAGAGAGAGAGAGAGAGAGAGAGAGAGAGAGAGAGAGAGAGTGTCCTAATGAAGAAGATAATTTGCAAAGTTAATTTCTTAAACCATTTAAAATTAACTTTTTTTCTTTAAATATTTCAGATACAAGAAATCAGACAAGGAAGAACCATTAGACAAAGGTAGAAAAGGAGTACTGGGGAGGTTGCATGTGACCTGAACTAATCCTTTTCTTTGCACTGATGTATAATTTGGAAAGATCTTGGAGGAATGCTTGCATATGAACCACTGAAATGCTATGTCAGAAAGAGGTGATGAAGTTTAAAATGGCAAATTAACATGTCACCAAGGGCAGGTCGCATTCACCTAAGTGTCCTTCATAAATGTGAAACCAAAATATGTAACCTATAATTAAAATCAGGCTCTCTATCAGAAGTTTAGCACATAGCCAATGCAACCTCTTTTTTTAAAAGAAGGGTGTGGGTAGTTGGGGGGGTGGATGGTGAGGAAACCAAATGAGCAAATGGCAGATTACTCAGGATACTGAAATAACCTGCAAACTGTGAAGAACTTCTTAAAGATTTCTCCAGATAGGGTGAATATGCCAAAAAACAAACAAAAAAAAGCAGAGTGAATGAATTTCATCGTAACTAAGTTCAGAGATCTAACAGGATTAAGTTACAGGAGAATAAATTTACTGCGAATCGAAGATTAGGAGACATTCCTAAATGGTAAAAGTGGCTTGACAATGTAGCTAATTCCTTAAGAGGCCATCAGCTTTCCCTGGCTGGAGGTCTTCAAGCAGAAGCTAGATAGCCATCTGTTGTGGGTGAGTTTCCTGCATAGGAAGCTGCCATATACTGAGTCACATATTTATTCTGTCTGGCTCAGTAAGGCCTACACTGAGAGGAAGGGGCACTGCAGAGTTTTTGACAAGGATCCTTCCTACCTAGAAATCCCAAGAATTGAAACTGGGACCTTCATCTGCATGCAAAGGGGGTGTGCTCTTCCACCAAGCTATAGCTCTTAACTTAAGAAGGGGTTGGACAAGCAGGGCTGGACTGACACATTCCAGCACCTAAGGGGAACCCCAAAATAGGGTGTCCCCACCTACCAGGGAAGAAGGGGGTGAGCAAAAATCAAAATCAGGAACAAGGAGCAGAGGGAGAAAGATCATCTTTGGGATCTGCTGCCCCGGGGACTCTGCTGCCTGAGGCAGTCACCTCACTTGGCCTCATTGGTGGGCCAGGCCTGCCACAAGACCACCTCCAACTCTGCCATTCTTTGTAATAATTACGTGGAAATTTTCATTCCCATATGCTCCTTTCAATTGGTCCCCCCTCCATATGTATGCCTCTGTGAAGCAAAAATGGTAGCATTTCTCTAGATTTCCAACAGGAGAAAACCATGAGAAGTAATTTGCTACATATACCTCATCCCTTCCGTCTCCAAACCTCTAGCATATCGCATACACCTGCAAGCAATATTTTACCCACCTTGGTACCTGCAGAACTTTATTTTGATTAATCTGCTCTAATATTTGGTTAGATTCTTTGAAGCTGGTAAAAGCTGCAATTGATCTAAATTGCTATGCTTCTCCTGATTGGAATACTCATTTGGCAGTCGAGAGGATGGCAGAATTGTTCCAATGTCTTTTCGAGATAAGGTTCCAAATGTACAAACTGTGCTGTGCTGGCTTCTCTTGTCAACACAGACACAGTGGTTTGTCACAGTTTGATAAGCACAACAATTTATTCTGAAATTACAACCCAACGGGCGAACTGAGCCCCAAAGCGGAGCTGACTTGAGCATATGCTGCTGTCTGGTTAAAGGTCTGGCTGGTTTTTCACAAGCTCAAGCCATCAAACAATTATCAACTGTGCAGATTCTTACAAAAACCAGTTGCTTTTTTTTAAAAAAATGTAGCCATTTATTTATGCACATAGGAAAGGTTACCTTGAATGCTACTGGTCCTTTCTATACTTCTAGGAGGATGGGGTGAAGGTGTTCATCAAATGAACACTGAAACAAAGTACCATTTGATTTTGTCAACATTTTCATGCCCCCATGACAAGTAAAGGAATTGGGGAGCATGAATCAAAAGGATGTAAAAATGCTCACAGGGGGAGGAAAAGAGTGTGTTCCCATTGCTAAGGACACCAGACTGGTACACAGTGTAGTTGCCTGAGCTTTGTCTGGTTGGCTATATGAGGTTGTGATGCCATCATATTCAGTATGTGATCCATAACCAGCTAGGATTTCTAAAAAGACCATTGTCAGAAGCAGTATGGGGTTGCCCAGGAGACCCCAAAGGGCTGCCCCTGTCATTTCCTCCCTAGGGGTGGGAGGAAACCAGCAGCCCCTCCTGTTGACCAAGAGGCTGCTGCAGAGGTAGCATTGTGGGGGCTGCCAAGGAAGCGGCAGATCTAGCCTCCACTCTGCAGCTGTTGCTGCCACCATGGCAGCAGCGGGTGAGGCATTCCTTGGAAACCGGATCTGCCGCCCCCGCACTTGCCTCACCTTGCCTCATAGGTGAGCTGGCCCGGGCATGACCCATTGTGCCAGGCACTTTGGCCCTATTACATTTGCTTGATGAATCCTTCATCCATTTACCAGAACGTAAGCACCATGGAACTCAATAGGACTTATTTTCTAAGTAGGCATGTGCAGGATTGTGCTGCAAGGTCAAAATTCTAAGGCAGCCTTCCCCAACCTAGTGCCCTCCTGGTGTTTTGGACTACAAGTCCTGTCATTCTTGATCATTGGCCTTGCTGACTGGGGCTAATGGAGGTTGGATTCCAACAATGGGCTGGAAAGGTTGGTTTATGGACACTTGCTAGGCCACTTTTTGAACTGAATTGCACAGTAGTCTTTCTTTCAGAATATTTAGAATTGCTTCCTTCTCAGGTAAAGTTCTTAGTGGGCTGTGGAGCTTTTTTAAAAAACAAGATGGGGCAGGTTCAGTCAGCAAATGCATCTAATCTATATTTGCTTTGGAGCCCAGTAACATGTCTTGCACAGGCCTATTATACTTCTCAGGTTTTGACAGACGCATCAGTTGTGACAGGATGAGATCTTCCAATTCTCCAAGAGGCATAGTGTTCTCTTTTTTTATGGCTTCTCTTTTCTCTCTTTTTTTGCTCCCATTTCTTTGCAGATTTTTCATCTTGCACTTTTGAGAGATGATATCTGCAGAGTCTTTGAGCACTGCCTGTTATGCAACATTGAGGGAAAGTGATGTTATTATGAATAATAATTTCTGTCACTGGTGGTGTCTGGTTTGAACAGAGTGGCTGCCAGAAAGTATGGGAACAATCTCTGAAAAACACCAGATCCCATCAAGGGGGGAAAAACAGCAGGATAATGAT
This sequence comes from Podarcis muralis, assembly GCF_964188315.1. Classification (NCBI taxonomy): domain Eukaryota; kingdom Metazoa; phylum Chordata; class Lepidosauria; order Squamata; family Lacertidae; genus Podarcis; species Podarcis muralis. Next base: position 101,197,492 of record NC_135655.1, read on the forward strand.
GGGGGGGGGGGACAAGATGAAGGAGAAAACTTGATGAACATTTAAAATATTTCTTTTTAAATGCTAGGTGCCATGGCAACCTAAATAGCCAATTGCATCCAACCCCATAGCAACTCCATAACAACACACATGCTGGCTAAGACAAATAAATAAATAGATAACATTTATTCAAGACTTTCAAAGAATTTGGTCTTGCCTCAGCTTGAATCACATATAGATAAAAGGATTCACAGATTGCAAGGTTTGACACAGAAAATGCCTCTGAACATGTACAAAGTCTGGATTATCAGTGTACCACAAGCAAAAAAAAAAGTATGTAGTTGGGAATAATCAATCTGGAGAGTATGAAATTTCCAAATATTTCCTCACAGGTAAACGCAAAGGAAAGGGAGAGGGGTCATATATGCATATACCTATTGGCTATACTATAGCTTAAAGACCAATATTTATGTGCCTGTTCCCATTTCAGTTATTTGGGGTTGAATTTATACTGCAGGAAGAGGAGGCAGATATATTAGTGTGGGTTATGAGCTAGGGTGACAGTTTTTGTGCTAACCAGGCCTACACCCCAACTGAAAGGGATCCAGAAAATCAGTTTCTTCCAAGAGCATCTGGATCTGGTGTGCGACTACCCATACAAGAACCCAGCCCAAGAAGAAAAGATTGCCAACTGGCCAGTAATTACTTAGATTTTCTGGATCCAGGCAGTGGTTTTTATCAAGGAGCAATTCCCATCAAATTCAGTGGGGCTTATTTCTGAGAAATGTACACTGAAAATTCTGAAAGCAAGGACCCCTTCAGAACCAAGATAAGACACTTAAACTGAGGGACATGGGTGGTGCTGTGGGTTAAACCACAGAGCCTAGGACTTGCCAATCAGAAGGTCAGCGGTTCGAATCCCGGCGACGGGGTGAGCTCCCGTTGCTCGGTCCCAGCTCTTGCCAACCTAGCAGTTCGAAAGCACGTCAAAGTGCAAGTAGATAAATAGGTACCGCTCCAGCGGAAAGGTAAATGGCGTTTCCGTGCGCTGCTCTGGTTCGCCAGAAGTGGCTTAGTCATGCTGGCCACGTGACCTGGAAGCTGTACGCCGGCTCCCTCGGCCAATAAAGCGAGATGAGCGCCGCAATCCCAGAGTCGGTCACGCCTGGACCTAATGGTCAGGGGTCCCTTTACCCTTTACCTTTATTAACAAAACTGCCATGATTAAATGTCCACTGTATCTTTTCAAAGGAGAAGGATAGGGAGAGAACCAGAATAGGTGGAGCCCACAATATTTTTCTCTTAGCAGAGAAGCAGCTGTGACAGCAGGGACCCCTTCTATACCAATGCAAGATATTTTTCAGTTTACCTAGGTGTTAAGTATTTTTACAGCTGCAATGCCTATACGTCCTCAATATCTTTGCAAGGGAGGTTAACAGTGATACCCTTCCTGCCTGCTGATTTGCCATGCCCCCGTGATGTCCTAGCAGCTCCACCTGGTCTGGTGGGCACCGGCCACCACTTTTATTTCTTTTATATATTTGTATTGTTATACATGTTCTTTAAAACGGTAAAATATTGCAAGCAAGGTACTGATAAAATGGGGCCTCGCTGTCTCCCACTATGTCAACAATTCATTCATGGGAAAGAATTGTATTATGTGCATTTCAAGAACTCTACTATCAAGCCCATGGTTTTACCATAGACTGGAGTATCGAGATGTCACTCCAGATTCAATGCTATGCCACTGGCTACAGATGAGATGGACCAGGAGTGCCAACTAGGCCCCGCGGCCATGGGTGCTCGGGGCTCTGGGTGCCATGCAGCATGCATAGCCCTGGCACTGAAATTTGTGGGTGCCTGGCCCCTTCATGGGGAATTTTGTGGGTGCTCAGGCACCCAGGGCCCCAGGGAGTTAACACCTATGAGATGGACAACAGACTGGGGGGGGGCACATTTTCTTTTTTCTCTGTTATGTACTGAAGCTCTCACCCTGGGCCAGCAGGGGGATACTGTAGATAGTTTTCACTCAGGTCCACATATGCAAATAAGGGATTGAAAGTGACATTCAGTGATTGGATAGTTACAGAAAATGGTTACTGTTGCGTTGTAGTGGACCTCTATATAAGCAGGCTGGCTGAACCCTTCAGTTCAATTCTGTTCTGGCCTGTGAATAAACAAGAGCTGTTTGAAGAATCGCTGTGTCGTCTGATATGTTCACCCACAACTTAACAATCTCTATTTCAAAATATGGCAGTGAGAACATTAACTGGCACCAGGGATCAAGAGCTCTTTATCTGCACTGGTTTCCATTTTGTTTCCAGGCCCATTCAAGGTGCTGTCTTTGACCTATAGAGAGGGAGAGGGAGAGAGAAAGAAAGAAAGAAAGAGAAAGACTCCATGTGCCCAACGTGTTTCAGAACAAACGCTTCTCAGGGGCATATTTTAGCAGCAGTTCTTACCAAAGCACAAGACACTTTATAACTCCTGTACGAAGGATTTGTACTGAAATGTGTCAAACAAGCCTGGAATAAATCTCATTCCAAACACTTGGAGTTTCTTACTCTTATTTTGCCCATCAACGATGCTTTGTTTTGTTACTGGTTTTTTGGTCTATAAAGCTGAAATACTTAGCTTAGGGCCTCAGTACCTAACAAAACACCTTCTCTACTATATACTTACCCAGAGCTTCAGGTCATCTCCATGTGCCCCCTCAATCTGAAGTTTAGAGCCCTGCCACAAGAGAAAGGGTATTTTCAGCAGGGTCCCCTAAGGCTAGAGATCTCTCTCCCTAGGGAAACTCACCTGGCCCCTACACTGTAGTAGGATTTTCTGTGCATTCTGCAACATTTAGTTTTGATGCATTTATCATTTATTAATACAATTTTCCTGTCCCTTTTGTTTGGACGTCACAAATCTTGAAGTAGGATTGTGCTAAACAAGTGCATAAACTACTATTTTTTTGAAGATACATTTTTATTTTGACAAAATAATCCTTTTCATAATATATAATATTATGAAAAAGAGCAACTTTAAATTAGATCATATATCTAAATCTTCTGTAAAACAAAACAAAACAAAGAAGCATAATTATTTTTATGAAGTTATAGTATGATACTAAAATAACACATCAATTCTGGTTTGTTTGTTTCTTTGCTACTAAAGCTTTCTGCTGTCCACGGATGCCTGAATAAATAATTGTTCCCATTTATTCATTACAACAAACCCAACTGTGCACTGAAAAAAGGCAAACTACTACCCCTGCTACGGATAACAACTCCTAGATCTCCTGATGAAGGGGGGGGGGGAATCCCTTAGACACAATGATGGGAGTCAGATTTGTTTGACTCTACACAGAATGAGCAGATTAGTGATGTAGCCAAAGTTTGTAATTACAAATTTGTCCAGCTCCTAATTCTTGGCTGTGTTCTGCATCAATCACTGAAGCAAGTCCTCCCCTGGCTCAGAATATAATATTATTGCTCTTCAAGTGTTACTTATTGCAAAGGGCCACACAAATACACAAGCCCTCTGTTGTATAATAATAATAATAATAATAATAATAATAATAATAATAATAATAATAATAATAATTTATTATTTATACCCCGCCATCTGGCTGGGTTTCCCCAGCCACTCTGGGCAGCTTCCAACAAAGTATTAAAATACAGTAGTCTGCTAAACGTTAAAAGCTTCCCTAAAGAGGGCTGCCTTCAGATGTCTTCTAAAAGTCTGGTAGTTGTTCTTTTCTTTGACATCTGGTGGGAGGGCATTCCACAGAGCGGGTGCCACTACCAAGAAGGCCCTCTGCCTGGTTCCCTCAGTGTCCGGGCAGAATGATGGGGGGTGGAGACGCTCCTTCAGGTATACTGGACCAAGGCCGTTTAGGGCTCTAAAGGTCAGCACCAACACTTTGAATTGTGCTCGGAAACGTACTGGGAGCCAATGTAGGTATTTCAAGACCGATGTTAAGTGGTCTCGGCAGCCGCTCCCAGTCACCAGTCTAGCTGCCACGTTCTGAATTAGTTGTAGTTTCCGGGTCACCTTCAAAGGTAGCCCCACATAGAGCGCATTGCAGTAGTCCAAGCGGGAAATAACTAGAGCATGCACCACTCTGACGAGACAGTCCGTGGACAGGTAGGGTCTCAGCCTGCGTACCAGATGCAGCTGGTAAACAGCTGCCCTGGACACAGAATTGACCTGCACCTCCATGGACAGCTGTGAGTCCAAAATGACTCCCACGCTGCGCACTATAAGTTTGTGTTGCAGAAGTTTGTCCTGAGCAGGACCTGATAGCTGAGGGAGGAGTGTAGCATGGGCCCCTCAGGTGTTGTAGGATAATTTCTAAAGTGGGAAGCTTTAGGTTCCTCGCAAAAGGTAAAAAAAAAAGGTTCCTTGCAGGGCTGGGCCAACCATTATGTATGATGTCACATGTGGGGGAGTGAGTGTGGTTTCCTAAAAGTGGTCTGGCAGGCCACGTTTGCTCTGAGCTGGAGGTTCCCTACTCCTAAGCTAGATGGACAAATGGTCTGATTCGGTAAAAGGCAGCCTCCTGTGTTTTGTAAATTGTACCATCAATTTTCAATGGGATCCAGCTTTACCAGACTACGTCAGTGCCAAGTTTTCTATATTTACGTTGATCCTCCTGACAAACTAAGTATTAGCATGTCTTCTTTGAAATAAGACCTACTGAGTTTGATGGGGCTTACTCTCAAGTAAGTACACATAGAATTGAGAAGTTAGTGATACAATGTTCTTCTATTTCAAAAGCGTGTACTTTAAAACTTCTCTGTGACTCCACACGCTTCAGATTTGGCTCAACTTAAGAGCATTTTATTTTCCTTTTTATATATATAAAATATTTATTAGGGTTTTACAAAAAACAGAGATTTACAGAATAAAAAGAAAGCAAGGAAAAGGAAGAAAATAAAAAATACAAAAATACAAAAAATACATAGAAAAAAAGAAAATGCAAACTACCAAGAACAAATAAATAGGAAAAAATTAAAAAAACAAATCCATTTTTTGATATCTTTAAGCTCATTTGCTTGTTTCCTTGACCTCCTCACACCTCCCCTTTTTGTATTCCCATTTACATAATCAATTCAGCAAATCCTTACCCTCTTTCATTTATCTTAACTCTATATCTTAACATATTGTAGCTATATGTTTTCATCCATTATCAATCCATTTTTGCATATTCTTATTAACCTTGTTGCTAATGCCACTTATTTTCAATCCAGCATCATTTTAACATTCATTAATTTTACAACATTTCTGCAAATAGTCTTTAAATTTCTTCCAATCTTCTTCCACCAACTCTTCTCCCTGGTCTCGGATTCTGCCAGTCATTTCCGCCAATTCCATATAGTCCATCACCTTCATCTGCCACTCTTCCAGGGTGGGTAAATCTTGTGTCTTCCAATACTTTGCAATAAGTATTCTCGCTGCTGTTATTTTCCAACTCTCATCTACTAAATGACAAGATGCCTTAAGAAAAGTCATTGTTGTTTCTACATGGGGGGGGGGGGGAGTCAGATGACCCAAATCACCTCTCCTTCACTTTGAAACGATCTTTCAGTATAAGACTAGCTACGAATGACGTCAGCATCACATCCTTCATAAAATGTGTGACAGCTTGCACCAAGTTTAAATATTTCTTTGCTGGTTCTCACTTCCTTGGGATTTCATCTTCTTTAAGTCTTTAGAAGAGTCAGATCTTCTCTTTCTCTCACTCTGCGACATCAACACTATCCAGGTAAACTCCTGACTTCCCAGGCTTCCAGCCATCCAATCCCCCACTTGTTGGAAATATCCCCTCTGTCTTAGAAAGTTCTGGAATTAAATATTTGTCACAGCTGTTCTCAGACACAGTATGTCTGCTGTCTACCCTGGAGTGAAAACAAATAGCAGCCAGTTTTCTGGCCATACGTTCCATCTGGGACTTTGCCATCTGTCATTGTGTTTGTACAGCTATTTAGATTTCCAGTTCATACCAAACAAATTCCACTAATGGTACTAGCAGAACATCAAACGGCAATAACAGAGAGATCATATAGATGGCAAAACTGGTGCTAGTCTCTGAATGCTTCCATCTGTTCACAGCTTTAAATATTGTTCATTATAATTGCTTCTTGAAAGGGTGGGGGGACTAGTATGGTGGTCGGTGCTCCCTTTACAAATATCACAGGGTGGCAAAAGTAAGAAACTAAGTACTGTGTCATTTTCTATTAGCCTAGAAGATGTCAGCTGGGACTTTGGATATATTAACTGTTAGATCAGATTAGACAAGAAGTAATATACGTTAGTCAGACAAGCTGCCTTGAGACACTATATATATATGGAAATTAAAACTTGGCACTTCTAACTTATTGAAAACATTTTTGTGTCTGTGTTTTAAAAAATGAACATGTAAGCTTGCTGTGCCTTATAGATTCAGTGCAATTGTTTTCCTTGAGGTATCGGTACATCGCACCAAAAAGCAACATTATAAAAGGGTTACCTTTTTATCCCTAGTATGAACTCAGAGAGTTCTTTTGTCTGATCCCAAAGACAACTGATGTTTAAAGCAACAAATCTGAGTTCTTTTCTTTTTTTTACAAAAACAAAAACAAAGGCAAACACATGACAAAAGCAAACACGCGCCTATCTGATGTATGCATAATGTCATCTGTTCTTTCTGGAAGGAAGCATGGGCTCTTGGCATTCTTGCCTTTCCTCCAATTCCACACACACACAAACACACACACAGAGAGAGGCAGAAAGTTTTCAGCAGAGCTGCCAGCTCTCTCATTCTTTCAGAATGAGGCGCTCTCATTTATTGTCTCAATTTCAACTTGCCTGGGGCCTAAAATAAAGACAGTCACAAGTGATTTCAGTAGGATATTCACAGACATGTGTTTGCTTTGCTTTTCCTAGTCAACTGTGTAGGTCTCTTTCACTCTCTCTTTCCTTCTCAGTATTAACGCACTGATATTTATATGAAACAAAAAATGTCAAAACATGGGTAGCAACCAGCTGAGCCATATCAGAAAGAGATGTAGCTGTAGAGTATGTTCAAAACATCATCTTCATTATTATTATTTTAAAAATGACAAACTGGACAATAAATGAATTATTGTTCATCTGGCTTGAAGATAATGAAAAAGCAGTACAGTCGAATCTTGGTTCTCGTACAGAATGCATCCCGGGAGTCTGTTTGACTTCTGGAACTGTTCAAAAACCAAGACGCGGCTTCCGATTGGCTGCAGGAGGTTCCTGCAGCCAATCAGAAGCCACAGAAGCCGTGCCAGACATTTGGCTTCCAAAAATCATTGAAAACCGGACCACTCACTTCCGGTTTTTGATCGTTCGGGAGCCAAAACGTACAAGTTCCAAGGTGTTCGGCAACCAAGGTATGACTGTACTTTATTGCATTTAAATGAATGTGTGTACTGCCAATATAGGAGTGTTTTGAGAATTATTGCCATATTTGGATGACATAGCAAGCTGTAAAGTATGGCTTACCATGAGCAAGCAGCGTGCTAGTGCACCATGACAAATTGTACCCACTACCACATGTAACAAAGCATAAGCCTTGGCTTACTGTGACATACAAACCAACTATGAGCACTGGTTCAGATATCATGGTAAACCAAGACTTTTGGTTTGTTGATTGCTCTAGGGGTGAAGTGCAGGGAGAGCAATTCCACAATGGGCTGTGTATTCACAAAAGGCTATGGTTTATCACAGTTATGTCTGAACATCACCATTGAAGTGAATAAACTCCAGGGGACTGAGGTCCCTTCAGATCCTCACCCCAAGAAAAGATTTGAGGGAAGGAGGCCCCTCAAAGCTAAAAGGCATTGACATTCAAATGGTGTGTGTGTGCCACATCATGTGATCGATTACCTAGGCCCCCACAATATTTTATTCAAGTTGCCCCCCGATCAGAGGTATAAGGAAAGACTACTTATTATCATAATGCAGAGTCAAAATGGCATCAACAGTAAATTTTCAATCTTGGCTGCATTGATGCAAATCCCCCATTCACTCTGTCTCTTTCACAAGCAGTTTCTTGAGCATGCATCCCACTGACATCCGTGAAAATTACTTCCGAGTCATAGCTTCCTATGCAGTGGGGCTGCAAGTATCTTGGGGACTGTGGACCCCTATTCCTATTCCTCTCAGATAGCTACAACTTCCAGAGTTTCCTGAGAAGAGAGATTAACTACTATGCCACTCTGAGAATTATAGCACAGGGAGGGCAATTGGGATTGCCAAACAACTCTCAGCACCCTTAACAAACGAAATTTCCCAGGATTCTTTTGGGGAAGACATGTTTAAAGTGGTACTGCTTTAAACGTATTGAACTAAAAGAAGTCAAGTCCTTCCAACTGTGTCCCCTCCTTTTATGTTTACTGGGAATATTTTTATTCACATCAGAAAAAATAATAATTGATTACAAACATTTTTGAAAATCCAGAATTCCTCCAAAGTCCTAAACATTGTCCTTATGCATTCTTCCCTGTCTCCACTATTTATTAGTATGTTGGCATTCACATCTGCTCTATTTTAAGAGCATTTGAGGTTGCAATCAGAGAGGAGTGATGACAGACGCGTGGACGCAACTGGGCTTTACTGATCGTACACAAAAGGGGTGGACTGCTCTTAATGAAAAGCAGCTTAGAGTTTAGGATGCAGAAATGGCTCGGAGTCTGGAAGTGTAAAACAATATGAATGTGCCCCCCCTCCCCCCAAAAAACCCAACCCTTCAAAATAAATGCTGGAAGATTCCTGAACACTATAAACCATTCCATCCAAGTGTCCTAGTTTACCAAAACAAAAAAAACCTCATGCCCCAATCATCCCAGTTTTGAACGAGACAGAATTACAAGCCAGGTAATGCTGTAGCTTTGGGACACCTACTATGACAGGAAGAACTGCCAGCCTCCATTTTCTTGATATACTTGGTGAGTCCTGATACACAGAAGGCTGAATTCATGGAAGGGCAATGGGGCCAGGCTTCCTGAATAGACCTCCAGCAGCACCCTACTGGCCCCCACCATGCACTGAGCATGGTGCTGAGCACAAACACCAGCAGAAAGGCGCCTACTTACATTTGGTTGGTCATGCATAGGCAGTTGTGAGACCTGGGCTGAATACAGGGGCTCTGGGGAAGGCAGGTGCTGTCAGAGAGAGTTCCACTTACATTTCAAATGTTTAGCCCTAGCTGTGGAAGAGGATTTCTGAACACCTCATCTCAGGTGACAGCAAAACCTATTAGTACTAGATTAGGTAGTTCTGTGGGTTATATGCTGCAGATCTGATTTTCAAAGGAATCATGGCCTCAATTAACCTCAGCTTTTGTTTTCCTACATTGTTGGTCAGATTCTGGTCAAAGGAAATTCAGAATATTGTAAGGGGGAAATACCCTGTGCTGTAAATGACTTGAGGCCCATTGGTGTCTATAAAGTTATCAAGAGATTACAGATCAAGCCGGTTAGAAATGAAGTTGCAAGTGTGTACCTGCAGCTCATTAGCATTCCTCTTGCATTTCTTTGTGGTACATAAGAGCATTTCCCCCCTATTTCTTTCATTAATGTTAAACTTACCATGGCAAAAAATGAGATCCAGGCCAGAAAACAAATCAGACATGTACAATCCGGCCTGCAGGTGCAAGCTCTGTTCACATTATGGTGAGATCGTATAAAGATTTTTTTATTGATGAAGGTTTTATTACCCCTTCCCCACAATGTAATATAAACAAAACTGTATAAAGAGTAGTGAATGTGTCTCAGTGTTTTTACTGCCATGGATGGGGGGGGGGGTAACCTGCTGTACAAAATTCTGCCTTGTTTCAAGCTAGCTACATACCCCCTTGAAGGGAAATTTAAACCAGGAGTGAGATGGGAAATCAAAATTCTTTACAAGTTATTGAAAATGTTGATATATGGCAAATGGAGGGAGGGGCAGTTAACACAGGGCATGATCCCTCCATGCATGAGAGTGGAATGACTGCACATGGAGGGATTCCCAGTGGGGTTAGACTGCCTCCTTCCTTCTTCTCAAAGTCCATTTCCAGAAGCCCAATTTAAAGCACTGTCCTTGAGGGCTGCCTTCACTAGTATGCATGTTGCATGGGTGCTGAAAGCTTTGGACTTCCAGCTCTACAATTCTATGATTCTATGACATTCACAGCTTCATGAACCATGGTTCTAAGCCAATTATCCGGGTTTGTTAAGTCTGGAAAGCCTGGATTATTGCAAACCAGGGTCTCCATGTTGAAGCTGGTATGTGGTGGGAAGAGGAGGAGAATATGTGACCCTGGTGCTCATCCATAACTTCATAAACAAGAAGGATGTCTGAGTGCAGTCAGCCACTCAAGGTGCAGCTGCAGCTTCTGGGACCACTGGATGGCCTTACCCAAATGTGGAAATGTCAGCTGAGCAGGAAACCAAGCAGGAAGGCTTACAGGAAGGAGTTAAAGAGGTGTGGAGGTCAGAAAGAGAATAGCAGAAGTATTTGAGTTTGAACAGCATGAACAGCCTCCATTCCAAAAAGGACAACGGCTCTAAAAAAAATTCTGAGCTACTGGGTTGGTCTACACATCCAGTAGACTTGGTGGGAGTAGAAACCTGAGATGTTAAAGCAAAAATAGTATCTCGCCTACAGTCTGAATGCTGTCATATGTTTAAAAGGAGTCCTGCAAGTAAAAAAAAAAAACCTAACATACCAAGGGGGAAAGTCCTAGCTCAGCCCTTTGCCCCCTATTTTAGTTTTCATCTCGCAGGTAGCTTTATTAGTGCAAAGAAACATTTTAAAATGTGATCCTTTACCTGCAGGTTGAAGTATTGGAGGCACTCTGCTGCCTGAGAACACCACAGTCTGCTGCATGACTATATCACGCCAGAAAATGCTACTGAAAGATTGTTTGAGGAATAGTGTTTGTTTAGCCATGCTTTTAAAAGCTTGATCCTTAGAAGCTTGTCATGACTGTACAAAATGATGTCATTCATCTTACAAGAAGGAGAAGCTGTAGCAGTACCCTTATACTTTGTTCCTCAGCTGCAGATATTACAGTTCTTTACAAGAGAGCCATTTACACTTTTTAATCTGCTTCATGTCCCAATAGTGGTTCTTTAAGATTCTCAGTCCTGAAAAAGATTGCACTGGAGTCTTTGAAAAGAATGTGGAACGAGAGCTAGATGAATATGCCAGCTAGACTCCATCAAGTGGCATCCTTTGTTGAGAATTTGGAGTCCTGTCTAACATTCACTTTTTCTCTCGGCTCCAAAAATGTCCTCAACATCTTTCTCTGAAAGGTCACTTGACATTTGCAGAGACGATTTAAATGCCATGAGGTATGCTTCCGCACCCCATTCGCACCCACTTCATCCCCGCTAATATAGTCCTAGTTCTTGTCTTACAGAAGTAGCTATTGTTGCCCACTGCTCTTCCTCACCTCCTTCAACAACAAGTTTAAATGCTTCAGTGTATATGCACGCCTGCAGTGAAACGTAAGAGCATAAGATGAGACTTCTGGATCAGGCCAATGGCCCATGTTAATCTAGCATCCTGTTCTCAGAAGGGCCAACCAGATGCCTGTGGGATTTGGCCACTCTGCCCACCTGTGATTGCCAGCAATCAGCATCCAGAGGCATCCCACTGGCCTGCCTGTGCAAGCTCCTTCCTTCATTTTTCCCCAGTGAACCTTTCTTTGCTACATCACTCACTGCATTCCGCCACCATGTCTCCTTTCAATATGACATTTAGCAATGATTACTGCCTGTTCAGCAGCCCACATGGTGCCATCATATTTGTTAGCCTGGGGCAGGGGTCTGCAACCCGCGGCTCCGGAGCCGCATGTGGCTCTTTTACACCTTTGTCGCGGCTCTGGGGCGGATACTAGCGAGGGGAGGAGGCGCATTGTACGCCCCGACACTCCCCACTGTGGCGGGCGCTGTACTGGCTGTGACGTCGCATGGGGGCGGTGCGTGCGTTAGTCACGCACCGTCCTGACGTCACCTTCCCGCCTGCTGTCAGATCGGACATTAAGGTAAGAAACAATATATGCAGTGTTATATTTGTTTTAAATGTCGCAATGGTTTTGCGGCTCCCAGTTTGTTTTTTTCTTTGGAAACGGGTCCAAGTGGCTCTTTTTGTCTTAAAGGTTGCAGACCCCTGGCCTGGGGGAATAACGAAAGATGGAATTGGAGCATCTGTTGGTACAGGGGAACTTCTGTTTTCCCCTTCACCACAGGCTGATGGACGAGGCTGATCAGAGCATGGGAACTGGGCAGCACTGTTCAGGGAGGGTGCACCTGAGATCTAAGATACCTGGAGCTTCTGGAAAGACGACTCCGAGTTTTCAGCAGAGATTTAGAATTACGTAACATGTGTTTGTGGGAATAAGTAGCCTGATCTGCTGTTTAAAAGGACCCTGTCTGACAACATCAGACCCAACAGGAACACCAGTGCAAAAGGCACTCCATTCTGTTGTGAAGCATTGCTATAAACGGTAAAACTGGCAGTGAAAACTGTTGTAAGTCGTATACCTCACTCCCAAATGAACTGGATTCCTGCATTGCAGGGGATTGGACTAGATGGCCCTCAGGGTCCCTTCCGACTCTACAATTCTACGATTTCGTGGAAGATTGCGACTGTGAGTAGTAGCCATTGGTAGCCTTGTCCTCCATGAATTATCCTAAGCCTCTTATAAAGTCATCCAAATTGGTGGCCATCACTGCCTCCTATGGGAACCAGCTCCATAATTCAACTATGCACTACAGGACGAAAAAACTTTTTTTTTTTAAGCTGTCTGAATTTTCCAGCAGCCTCATTGCAATTCTAGTGTTAACGCATAGTTTTATAAACTTCTGTCATGTCACCTCTTAATTGCCTTGACTCTGACCGAAAAAGCTGCAGCTTTTCCTCATCCAGCCCCTTGGCCTTTTTGGTTCCCCTTTTCTGAACCTTTTCCACCTCTGTAATATATACATTTCAAAGTGAGGCAACCAGAATTTCACACGGTATTCCAGATGTGGTCACAATTTAGATTTGTCTAGTGGCATTGTGATATCAGCAGTTCTTATTTTCAATTCATTTCCTAATGATCCTTAGCATGGCGTTCTTCATAGCTGCATCACACTGGGTTGACAGCTTCTTTGAGCTATCTATGACTACTATGACTCCAAGATTTTGTTCCTGGTCAGACACTTATGAGCGTATATGTGAAATTAAGATCCCGCCCCCCAACATGCACTTGTTTACACTGAATTGCATTCACCATTTTCCCATTGCCCATTCAGTCAGTTTAGAGAGGTCCTTTCAGAGGTCTTCACAATCTCTCTGTGTTATGTCAGAAGTAGGTTGTGAGCGGATACTGTCCCTGAAATGACTGGAAATCACGAGTCTGAAACAAACTTGGAAGTCAGGTCAGCTTGCAAACCCTTTGGATCCGTAAAGAAAGATTCTGCTGCGTTCAGAATGTTATTATGGGAACAGCTCCTAGGAGAAAGTGTGAGCAGGTGCTACTTCCGTCAAAATGATCACCTCCTTCAGATCGTGGTGCACAGTTCAAGCCTTCTTCTGCCTAGATATTCTGTTTGTTCTCTCTATTATCTTGCCAAGCATACTGTGTGCCAACCCTCTAGTGAAAACTTTCCTTCTACTGAACAGGCATCATTTGATGACACATGACTAGGAGCCAATTTGGATTTCAAGCAGCAAAGTCTCATTCAGCTAAGCAAAAAAGAACCTTCCAGTGCATTTGGAAGAATGTGGTTAAATCAACGCTATATGGCAGTTTCAGAGGAAGGAACTGTTAACAATGGAAAATGCTGAGCAAAACAAATACCCTACCGATGCTGCTAAATGCTTGTTGTTGTTGTTGTTGTTGTTGTTGTTGTTGTTGTTATTTATATCCCGCCCACTCTGGGTGGCTTACAACATATCTGAAAACATAATAAAAACATCAATCCTTTAAATTTCCCAAAACAGAGCTGCCTTCAGATGCCTTTTAAAAGTCATATACAGTGGTGCCTCGCAAGACGGAATTAATTCGTTCCGCGAGTTTTGTCGTCTTGTGATTTTTTTCGTCTTGCGAAGCACGGTGTCGGGAAAGTTTTGGAAAAGCTTCAAAAATCACCAAAGTCTTTAAAAACCTCAAAAAAGGCTACCACACCGCGTTCTACAAGTTGCTCCTCGAAATCAAGTCGCAACTGTATTAACGGTGTTAAGAAAAAGGAAAGAAACTTGCAAGACGTTTCCATCTTGCGAAGCAAGCCCATAGGGAAAATCGTCTTGTGAAGCAGCTCAAAAAACAAAAAAAAACCCTTTCGTCTAGCGAGTTTTTTGTCTTGCGAGGCATTCGTCTTGCGAGGTACCACTGTAGTTGTTTATTTCCTTGACATCTGAAGAGAGGGCATTCCACAGGGAGGGTGCCACCACCACAAAGGCCCTCTGCTTGCTTCCCTGTAATTTCATTTCTTGCAGTGAGGGAACCAGCAGAAGACCCTTTGAGGAGGACCTCAGTGTTCCAGCTGAGCGATGGGGGTGGAGATGCTCTTTCAGGTATACTGGGCTTTAAAGCTCAGCATCAACACTTTGAATTGGACTCAGAAACGTACTGAGAGCCAGTGAAGATCCTTTAGGGCCAGTGTTATATAGTCCCAGTGGCCACTCCCAGTAACCAGTCTAGCTGCCACATTCTGGATTAGCTGCAGTTTCCAATTCACCTTCAAAGGTAGCCACACGTAGAGCACATTGCAGTAGTCCAAGCAGGAGATAACCAGGGCATGCGCTCTTTGATTCTTTGGGGAAGTCATGTGAATAAATGTATGTTGTCTATGCAGCCTGAGACTAGGGAGGAAGAATTTGGCAGGCAGAACTACCCCCTGAGCTGGCTATAAGTAAGAAGGCAGGGAGGTGATGGATGGCTGAGGACAGACTGGGGTTGGTGGAGAAGTGCTCCCTTTGCACTAAAAGACCAGTCTCCCCTGAAGGAGGTGGGTGGCCTGGAGGAAATAGAGAGCAGGAGTTGCGACTGCCTCTTTTCCTTCTTCCAAGAGATTGGCTGCTCCCATGTGCTTCTCCCCAAATGCAAGTATTTCCCAGCATGATTTTAAAATAATGTTTATTCATACTTTAAAGACAGCACGTGGTCCAGAATTCCAGAAACAACTCAATGCTTGCAAGATTTCCTGTATTATGGGTGGGATAGAAATTTGAGGGGGGGGGAGAGAACCAACTAAAAAGTTAAAGAGTGAAATACGTTGTCATTCATTCCCTGCTTTCTTGCATGAAGCATTGGGTACAATATGTAGAAAGCTTGCTCTTCCTTGTCTCATGGGTTAGTCTAGCCAGATGTTCCTTTCTTTTTAGGTTGGAGGCTGGGCTGGATGGCCTTTTGACTCTTTTAAACCCTTATTCACTTCCATTTATACCCAGCAGCGCTCGCCCACAGAGAGCACAATAGACACAAAATGAATAGATGGAAAAGATACAAGGGTAATAAAAATGAGCTGCCAGTCATTTGGATTTTTGTTGCCAATTAGGTGAGGGAATATTTTTCTTTCTTCTTCTGGCCAGGAAACTAGAATGTAATGGGCGGGGGGGGGGGGCTTCTCAACGCACCACCTTCTTTGCAACCACCTAGATAGGAAAATCAATGTAGGTGCCAGTGAAGTCCCCTGACAGCACCTTTCAGTTTGCATGTACTGCTCTAAGCTCATGCACACACTTCTACAGTGGTACCTCAGGTTACAGATGCTTCAGGTTACAGACTCCGCTAACCCAGAAATAGTACCTCGGGTTAAGAACTTTGCTTCAGGATGAGAACAGAAATTGTGCAGCGGCAGCAGCAGGAGGCCCCATTAGCTAAAGTGGTGCTTCAGGTTAAGAACAGACCTCAGAACGAATTAAGTTCTTAACCCGAGGTACCACTGTACATTGAGTTGAGATGAAGTACAGAATGTCCTGTTATTCTGCTTACAAAGCAGGGACCTCCTTGCACATGCCTGATGGATACAGAGCAAAGCTTAGCATCCTTTATGCCTAGATGTGATCATGTGATCATGTGAGAGTAAGGGAGTACTGGTACTGGCAACTTGCAAAAGCACATCAAGTCAGCAAAGCACCAGGGACTAAGACCTGGAACAGGAACCACTATTCTTTGTTCTCAAGCTTTTTTAAAAAGGGGGGAAAGCCCATTGCACCAGCAAGAATATGCATGAACAAGTCATACAACCCCATATTCAGGGCAAGGGCCTGACATGGCCAACAACTGTCACCATTTGCTTGACCAGTGTGACTGAAGGAATTCAAAATCATCTGTCTTGCATTTTTTCATGAGCCTCGGAGTGTCTTTGTCATATCTTTGTGCTGCTGCAATATGGCAATGAAATTGAACTGCCATAGCTGTATACATCAGGGATGTCTTCCCAGTCTTCTCTATCTCCTCAAATGCAACCCTGTCAGACCACTTTCCTCACCAGCTTTGCTTAGCATTTTTGCCTGGCTGGAATGTGTCCTTAAGCTCTGGTGATGCTTCTTTCTTGCCAGGATGGAGGAGGGGGGGGGAGTTACGTAGTAGCCTGCTGTACAAAGGTAAAATTCACATCCATTGCCCTGAGGCTCTGCTCACCATTAGCATATAGCCCTTGGGATGTTGACCTGATGGGGATGCAGCCATTGAGCTGGAAAAGGCCCCCCACACCTGGTACACACAATCTGTCTCTTAGGAATCCACATCCTTTGGTCCTCTGCACTAAACTTCTAATGTGTCGTGCATAAAATGAAAAAGGATCATTATGAATTTTGCAAGAAAGCGCCATCATGTTAATTGCAGCTGCAACAGCTTAACTGCAAGTCTAGCCGCTTGGTATGCAGAAACCCCAAGTTCCTTGTACAATCAGACAGCCAATACACGGAGTGAAATCCAAGATTCTCATTGAAAACTACCCCACAAGCTGTTCATTAAACAAAGTAAGGGGACTATAAACTCAGTTTATTAGAAATCGTATGTACCTTGATGTGATTAAGGGGATTTGTAAAGCATGGAAAGAAACGGGCACTTTGTCTCACCTGAAGATGTGTCAAAAGCCATAATAAAGTTTGCTATGCTCCCCAAAATTTACTATATTGATTTTGGAGCTTAGTCAGCACGTACTTCTCTATAAAAGTGAAGACATTTGCAATGCAAGCCATTTATAAGCCAACTGAAATGTTTGGTTTTAAGATTAGGAATGGGCAACAATGCAGGCAGAACACAGTCCATATACAACGCAGTGCCCATGTGCAGAAGATTTTCGCAAGGTTCAACAAAGCCCTGCTCTTTTCCATTATTATTTATGCCTATGCGCTGGCAACACAAAGCACCATTGCAGGGAATGTCAAGGACTGTGCATGTCTCTCACAACCTCTTCCAACCTTTCTTTTGTGTGCCACGCAAGTTACTTGCACCTCCAGGGGTAGTTTTCAGGTAGCACGATCAATTTGGCTGCACTGGGCACCGCTCTGCAAGGGGCACCACAACAATGCTGTAGAACGGAGTGTGAGAGGCACCAAATGTTAGCGTCACACAGGGCACCACTGAAATTTGAGAAATTTGAATTTTGAGAGCCCAAAGTCCACTACTGTTTGTACTCCAGTGCATGAATTAACCTGCATCATAGAGAGAAACAGAGCTGGGGGAACTCAATGCAGGCTTCCTGTTCTTCCAGACTCACAGAACCTTCAATACAGTTTTAGCCCCTGTGATGGGTAGGTGATTTTGATTCAGTCTATGCCTTGATCAGCATCCAGCAACAATGCAAAGTGTCGGTACTATACACCCAGATTCAGTTTGGCACAAAGCTGTTTTGATTCTACGTCAAAGAAAAGTGATGCTTTGGAACAATCTTATGTGTTCCCAGTGGACAAGGTGAGTCAGAGGCATGTCAAGATGCTCATCTATCCCTGAGAGAACTGAGGTGACTTTTGATGCAAACCATGTGCAAGAGACAGAGTCAGACCAGCACCTCTACTTTGGGAGTGGGCATGATGAGTGGGTGCGAGGGAGAAGAGAGCTGGTGAGTGGAACTCTCCAACCTGCCAATCAAGTTTGACAGGCTTTCAACAAGTAGAGATATGAATGCTGCCTCCCGGATGGAGGCAGTGTTGTTCAGATTTGGGTTGGGTTTTTTGTTACATGAAGTCCTTTCAAGACTTAAGGAAACCATTATTATGCACGCTATATACCAACAGAGATGGGCAAACCCTTCTGCCCAACATTGTATTGGCTTGAAAGTAAGCCAAGCAATTTCTCCAAAACCAGGAAAGAAAGTAGCTTATTTTTCTGCCAGTCTGAATCCTTTTTCCCATCAGGGACCTGAACTCCTTACCCATTCTTTAAATCTAATTGTGGGTCAGCCAGCACTCAGGCATCAGCAGGCTTCTGAGTCAGGACGGGCTCTCCTCTCTAGTGGCCTGGCAAAGTTAGCTTTACCCAGGGGCACAAGCAGCCTTGAGACACTGTAGCTCAGCATACTATGTACTCAAACGCCGAAAACACGGAAGTAAGTGTTCTGGTTTTCAAACGTTTTTCGGAAGCCGAACGTTCGATGCAGCTGTCGGCTATTGTTTCTGGGGCATCCAGACCAATCAGAAGCTGTGCCTTGCTTTTCAAACATTTTGGAAGTCAAACAGACTTCTGGAACAGATTAAGTTTGGCACTTTTGTTTTTTCTATTTATTTTGCATTTTTGTTTTTGAGGCTTTTGGGGTTAATTTGTTTTTGTGAGTGTGGAACCCAGTTCAGCTACTGATTGATTGATTGATTGATTGATTGATTGATTGTGTGACTGCAGAAATGGGTAAAAGCCAAACAATGACTATCATCAGTGCAGGTAAGAAAGAATTTAAAAAAAAATTATCATCTATAATACTATCTTATTTTATAGTACAGTACATTGCTTTCATTTTATGGATCAATAGTTTCATTAGATAGTAAAATTCATGTTAAATTGCTGCTTTAGAGGTTGTTTTTAAAAGTCTGGAACGGATTAATCCATTTTGCATTACTTTCTATGGGAAAGCGCACCTTGGTTTTGGAACGCTTTGGTTTTGGAATGGACTTCCAGAACGGATTAAGTTTGAAAACCAAGGTACCACTGTACTACCAAAGGGAGGAGAATCTTCTCTTTCCCCCTCATAGTGGTTTACTATCATTGGAGCTCTAGTACTTCAGTTTGTGACATTTAAAATATTGGGAGATTGGAATTGGGGGATCGGAGTTGGAATGAAGTTTTGGAGGCTCAAATGGAGGGAGACATTAGAGGTGGGGTCTTTTATGGTTTGCTTTAAAACTGGAGCCAAAGAAGACTCTGAGGTTCCTCATGTTTGAAGCAGGCATTATGATACATCAGAACATTTAGTCCAGACCCTAGGCCTGCGAATTTCATTGGCATCTCTTCTTCTTCTTCTTCTTCTTCTTCTTCTTCTTCTTCTTCTTCTTCTTCTTCTTCTTCTTCTTCTTCTTGCAATGTCTGGCAAAACAAGCCCATCCCTTCTGGTTTGGTGTCTCCTATATGCATTAAAATGATATGCAGATTGCAGTTACGCAACCATAAATATGCCAATCATCTGCAACCTTCCATCGCGATAGATTTCAAAAGTGCTGAACAAGTTGCCTATCCTTTCACTTTCCCCATTTCTCACACATAGATAAAAACTTAGCTAATGCACAACAAAAGATAGATGTGTGCCTATGCCTGGTAAAACTAATGTAAATTTAATCTTCCATTTCTTGGTGGAAATGAATTATTGCTGATGCATTTGATCACTGACCACTCAGTCTCAGGATTGAATTGGTGAATCACATTCCTGCCAGTATTTTCTGAAAAATTAGGCTCTGTGGGTGGTTGGTTTTTTTTAAGGTGATGGTTTTTTTAAAAACCAATAAAAAATGATATCTTCATCCTACCTTAGACCCTGAAGATGGATTATTTTGTCCTAAAACTAATATCTACAGCTTAATGGAATTCTACCATTCTTCAGCAGTGTTGTATGTTGATAAATTATGCTGACTTTGCATTGAGAGCTAACAAGCTGGCTTTGACTGAAAATAAAATAAAATCTGAGGACTAAATGAAAGGATTTGTTGGTCCACAATGTACCTGATACTTTTCACATTTATTTCAGTAGATTTAAGCTTATGTGTTCACTCACATCTACTTTAGTTATTTAATTCTGCGTAATTTTTCTGTTCAAATCAATGGGGGGCACAAGTAATTGACTTTAAAAGGATTGGGTCCTTTACTTTTAAAATCTCAGTGGGAAATAAATAAATAAATATATAAATAGCAAAATACTGCATTTTAAGTCATCTATTAGCATTTAACAATCCCGGCTGTTAAAGATGAAATGTTCTTTCAGTCAAAGTCAATGCAAACTTTGCTAATTAATTAAATGACTGGAATTGGGATAGACCAAATACACAGACTGAGGCTAATATCCATTTAAAACAGAGGATTAAGGTGGCCTGGATCCAAATGCAATGCTCTCTGAATCAGCAAGTACGTAATCAAAGCGAGCATAAAGATTGCCCCCCAAATCAATGACCAAATAGAAGGGAGTAACCTTCAAAATCTAATCATAGAAACATTTACATAGCATCTTTTAAGTGTTCAAAAACATTCCCATCTGTTACCTTACTGATCTAGAGATAGTTGCAAGGGTTACAGCAGGGGTGGGGGATGTTTTCTGGTCACTGAACTAGATCTCCCAAACCCCTGGCCAGCCTTATCTGACAGGTGGGCAGGGTAGGAACTTCAGAGCACAGCTACTTTCCTATTTGCTGTTTCCCCGCTTGTCTAGGCACAGGTCTCAGTGGTTTTGCCTTTGCCCCGCCTCTTTCCGCCAGTAAACCCACTTTTTAGCAATAAATCAGGACAAACGGCATTCCCAATTGCCATTTGCTCCAATTCGGTGCTAAATTGCAGGTTTTTCCAGGGGAAAGCAAAGGGGCACACAGAAGAAGAAGAAGAAGAAGAAGAAGAAGAAGAAGAAGAAGAAGAAGAAGAAGAAGAAGAAGAAGAAGAAGATACCCACTCCTCTGGAAACAGTGGGCCTAACATTCCGGATGGTTTCATCTATTTTAATAGTTGCATATAATTATAATTGTATGCATTTGCTTGGAAGTAACTCTGAAATGTACTCAAGATATCCTTATGCATTTTGATACTGGGATCGTTTTCGTGTTTGCATTCGGCAAAACTTGTCCTTCCTGCAGGTTGTTGTTTTTCTCTCTCACGCAGCACACTGTGGCAGATGACATAGCCACATGCTGTTCCTTCCCTCTTAGTAAGTGCTTTTGCTATGCCACAGTGTTAATATCGCATGTCTCAAACATATTACAGAGCTCTCAGTGGCATGCCTCACTCCAATGAAGGGTTTCATTTAGCAAATTTTGGCTGCAGTCCTGGAACAACTTCCTTTCATCAAGTCCCACTGAGTCCGATTCAATAACTAACTCATAAATATGATTTTGAATAGTATCAGTGCTACTGTTGATGGGAGAGAAAATGAGCATTATTTAAGGCTTGCGAATAAGATCGCCAGGTCTCCAGCATCCTCAAGCCTGACATTCTTAGTGTGGGGTGGAGTGACCCTGTGGGGTGGGATCTTGTGGGGGCTATGGGGAAGAGTCTTGCTATGTCATGCACCTGCAAAATCTTAACTGGCAGGAACCTAACACCCTAAAGGAAGTGAGAGATGCAGTGGCCCCAAAGGTGTGAATAGGAAAATCCAGATCAATATTGACCCAAAAAGGAGGGAACTTATGCAATGTTTGGCTTTTTCCGGAGGCCCGTTCACAACATGAAAAGCCCGCAACCTGAAGTGCCGTATCTGCACAGGTGCACAGCGCGATTTAACTCTTCTGCGCATGCGCAAGCGGCGAAACCCAAAAGTAACCCTTTCCGGTTTTTGGACGTTGGCTTCCAAAAAAACTGGAACACTTACTTCCGGGTTTGCGGCGTTTGGGAGCCAATTTGTTCAGGAGCCAAGCCGTTTGACAACCAAGGTACCACTGTACTGAATATTAATCAATTTCTCCCCTGAAACCAGCTTTGAACAGGGGGAAAGAATGGCCTAGCTGTGTTTCATACTACTAAAGCACACACAGCCAAATACTCACTTCCTAAAATGTGTTGACTTAATGCATGGAGGATTGCATCCAAAGGCTTGCACAGTCTTCCAACCGCCTACATATGGCTGAAAGTATGTAAACAGAACTTCATGTCTGTTCATCTGTATGTACTCTGGGCATGTGCAATTGGGACTCCAGATTGTGAAGGCTTCCCAGCTGCACATCCAAACCTAACCTGTGTATAGTTGCAAGTGCAAATATTTCCCCCGTTCACACTTTGTGCTGCTGGTGCAGCAGCCAGGTTTGGTGCACTCTTATTTCTAAGAGAGAGATAAACTTAAAAGTTACGTTCACTGAGGGTAAACTGCCTTGAGAATTATATAAATAAAGAAATTAAAGAGACCTCGTGTTCTCTCAAGAACTGAATCAGGAGCATAGAAAATTCATGTGTATAAATACAACCAATTCTTTCTGTTCCAAGTGTTTGCTAAATTACAACCTCGTTCAATATCCAAATTGTAAATTAGCAATAAACTGTGATGGGGTGCCTACTTCTTTTTTTCTGATAAGCCACAGTAATTACATGCAAGTCCATTCTGGATTATCAATACCAGTTTGATTTTCTCAAGTTCATCTGAATAACCCATGTAGATATTAATGTTCCTCAAAATATGCAGCACTTGAGTTTTATTGCTGTCAGCATGAACTGAGCATTAAAATTGCAGGTGCCTGCGTTTTTCTATGCAGTGTACAGCCCAACACTAAATATTTGTTAATGGCTGCCTAGACAACCGGAAATAGCCCCTAAAATTATACTGTCTTTGTATTGTTTTGTAACCAACCACACTTTTTTGTGTGCGTTACTGATGCCAAAACCATTTACATAAGAGCAAGGAGCCTTAAATTAAAGCAGGTGGGTGTAAGCAAATTACCAGTATGCTCTACTCATTATCTGAAATGCTGCATCATAAGGATAGCACAAAACGTTTTCTATGTACGTGAAACTGAAATCTGAAAGGGAGTGTCAAGATCCCAGAGTGAAGGAATGAATAGGTGCTGCCTGGGGCCAACCCTAGATTGCGTGCGCACGCACACACACACACACACACACAGTGTATTCCTTTTATAATTACTTTTTTTTTCCTCTTTGGGGAAAGTGGGACACGGTAGATGTAATTTTCCTGTTTGGGCAAGTTCTGGCCTTCTGCTTGAAGGCTCCATCTCCTTTATCAGATGTACACACACCCTAGTGTTTCCCTAATGCAGCATGAGTTGTGTAGGACTTTTCCAATGGCAGACTTCCAGGCTCATATATAATGTAAACAAAATAGTCTCATTATGCAACTCTCTCCCACTCACAGTGCAAATTCTTTAAAACTCAGAGGAGCTGCTTAGGGTTTTGTGGACTAGACAATGGCCAAGTTATTTCTGAAGCACACTCAAGACGTAGGAAGGAGAGCAAACTATGAATGAGAAAGCTTGCTACATCAGCTACACCAGTCACATACCTTCAAATGTGATCTCGGCAGCCACAAGAACTCGGCACATTTTTGGGTGCCACGCAAGATCTTGCCCTGAAAAAAGCACTTTTTTCAGGGTGAGAGTGAGGTACAGGTCATGTGGCTCTCTTGGGAGTGTGTCCCGGAAGATGCACATCCTGGTTTGGGGTTGAAAAAAGTTTGACAGTATTCAGTCATAGGCTTCACTGCTCACCTACTGTAGCATGTAGGATTGGCCCAAAGGGTCTAGTCCTGGACCAAAAGGGACAGCTGGCATTTATTGAAACAATTTATATACCACTTAACTCAATGTTGCCATACGCCTGGAACTTCCTGGACGTAGACAGGATTCAGTCATTTCGGTGAAAATCACTTAAATGTCCGGGAAAATCCCTACATATGTCAAAAAAAAAAAAAAGCTCAGCAACTTTTGTGTCTGGATTTTCACTTTTTGAAATATGACAGCCGAACTTAACCACAATAGTCCCTAAGCAGTTCACAAAGATACGATACAAAAATTAAAAGTCAGACTTATAAAATCAAGCATCAATTAAAATGTCTGATGGATCTAAAAAAGGGGGGGAAAGAAAAAGTCTTCAGTAGGTTCCAGAAGTTCAGTAGGGAAGAGTCCTGTCTGACCTCAGTTAAAAGGGAGCTGTGTAAAATTGGGCCCACAATGCTAAATGCATTGCTCCTGGTGGATCTGAGCCATGGAGGGACCATTAACAGTGACTCCACTGAAGACCTAAGAGATTGGGTGGACCCAAATTGTTAAGGGCCTTGTGAAGTAATACAAAAAACAACAACCATGAACCTGGCCCAGTAGCATATGAGCATCCTGTACAGACTTCTGAGCACTAGAGTTATGTGTTAGCAATAGTTTGTCCCCAACAAGAGTCTAGTCACAGCATTTTGCACCAGCTGCCACCTCTGGACCAGGCCCAAGGGAAGCTGGTATCTTCACATCAACTACAGCACTTATCCCCCTTCTTCTCTCACCCATCAGTCTCTGCAGTAGCCATCATAATATGCTGCCTAGGAACTTGCTGTGGTGTCTGAGAAGTTCCAGGTTTCCATAGCATTGAAAGAGTAGACAAATCAAGAGGATGAATCTTGGAGTAGCCCATACTAGTCAGGAAAACAAAGCAGGCTTCTTCTTCTTTTTTTTTTAAATAAATTTTTATTAGTTTTTCATAAGTAAAAAAGAAACAAAGCAAAAACATAAACAAACACAAAATCGACTTCCCCGTACCACCCCTTTTCTGCATTCTTGTTTCAAGATTTTTCAGCAACCCTTTCGTAATAAACTTGTTTGTATTTCATAAATTTAACTTCCATAAGTTATTAATACAACTGTAGTTCTTTATCTCTTATTACCCTGAGCCCCTAATTTTCCAAACAAAGCAGGCTTCTTCAGGCAGAATATTTGGAGCAAGGAGTAGATGAAGGTAGGAACATTTAAAATGTTGCACCTACCTGCTCTCAGGGATGCTGGTTTGTTTGTTTGTTTGTTTGTTTGTTTGTTTTTGGGGGGATGAACTGGGAATTTCCCCTATATATCTTAGAGTAGTTTACATAGGGTGGTTTTCATTTTTTTTAAAATTGTGTGATGCCCTAGAGAGCGATCTAATTTAGCATATTTATTTTTCTTGTATTTAGTAAACAACCGTTAAACACACTGAAACTGCCAAGCTTGCCTAATATTTATCTGTCCCTGGCATCCATTTATTTTTACTAATGAACTTGTGAAATGGAAAGTTTTCGGGGGGGGGGGGGAATGAAGCCCTGGGAAACTTTCCACTCCTGCTCTAGAGGAAAGAAGCCCATTATCCACAATGCAATATCAATGGGAATGTCACTGGTATTTTTTTGTAGTTATTAATTATATTATTCCTAACTCCAAATAGAATGCCCACAGAAATTTTCCTTCCAGCTCATTTAGTAGAGGAATGCACCTTCCCACCCCCTCAAAAAAATTCAGTGCCTCAATATTTTATTCGTTATTTATTAATTTTTCATGGATCTAACCAACTGCAGCTTGACTGGAAATCTTTAGTTGTGCAATTTGAACGGATGAAAAGCCACTATCGGCAACTGCAATCTTTTACCCTTTGACATCTCTTGCTGGGAGGTGGGGTGGAGAAGAGAGAATTTGAATGCAACAAGAGCCTGCCTCTGTCAGGGACTAACTCTTGAAAGTGTGCAGTGGTTGGAAGAATTCAGTAAAAAAAAGAAATCCTTAGGAGAGAAGTTTTTGGACCAGAGTTTGGTAAAGTGCTCTAGGCCACCTGAGGATGCAAATTATCACACGGCTCTCACTTTTGCAAATGGGGTGTGTGAATGTGTTTGTGAGCGTGAGAGACATTACTAGTTATTGACTTGTTTCCTTTGAGTCATAGCCATGTGGCTAAGTTAAAAACAGAAGTCTCGATTGAATATTTAACAGATCGTTGGGTTGTTTTCGTCTCCCCCAAGGCAAGGAACATAAGAACATAAGAACTGTTCTGCTGGATTAGACCAAGGTCTTTCCGGTCCATTGTTATGTTTCCAAGAGGAACCAGGCAGATGCCTCTGGAAGCTCACAAGCAGCCAACAATGGTGGTGCTGGGCCTCCATTTGTCCCTAGCATTTAGGCCAAATAAAATGAGCCAGAAACAAACATGTTATCTTGGATATAAACATCATCAAAGCAGTATTTTATGCCTGCAAAGGATCTTCATGGCTTGGGTTCTGTTACCTAGGTAGTCTAGTTCTGTGTATGTTTACTTAGAAGTCAGCCCTACTATTCAGTGGTGCTTGCTTCCAGAAAAGTAGGCACTGGATTGTACCCATAATTAATTTCTTTTTAAAGCGTATACAGTGGTACCTCGGGTTAAGTACTTAATTCGTTCCGGAGGTCTGTTCTTAACCTGAAACTGTCCTTAACCTGAAGCACCACTTTAGCTAATGGGGCCTCCTGCTGCCGCTGCTCCGCTGCCGCACGATTTCTGTTCTCATCCTGAAGCAAAGTTCTTAACATGAGGTACTATTTCTGGGTTAGTGGAGTCTGTAACCTGAAGCGCATGTAACCCAAGGTACCACTGTATATTCAGACTGAAACCAGCAGCCCTACAGTCTTTGCATCAAGTGAATATTTCTGATTTGAATATTGTCAATATAAAAATCCCTGCCCAAGTTTCTATAAATAATAATAAAAAAAAAACTTTAAGGTGCAGGCAAACTACACAGCATGTCCCCAAGTGTCACTCTTCCTAAAGACAATACTTCCAAAAATAATCCTACGTATGGAAGGAAGGGGGGGGCATTGTAATTTGTAGCCAACACATTTTCAGTCGTGTTTCCACTTCATTGGCATAAATGCTATCTTTAGCTGCTTCCAGGTGTCCTGTTTATTCTGCATTCATCCTGAGTTGTTGGCTATTTAATCTGCATTCATTCTGATTTGTTTGTCGGGAGGTAGATGATATTGCATCAAAGCAAGTGTTATCCCACACTTTCCAATAGTTTCCTGTCACTTTCCTTCTTGCGAAAAGAAAGAGGTTTGTTGTGCAAGAGCTCCCAATCAAGCATAGCTGTGCAACTTGAATTTGCTAGTGTGTGATTGAGCCGCACCCCAAATTAGCAACAGACTCGATGCACCCTGTATGTCGGTGGTGAAGATGTTATTGCCCCTTTCCACCCTTTTCAATGGCCCTTGCTGCCGTTGTGTATTGTTTGTTTTGTGCCTATAAAAAGGTTGAATGATGGTAAAGAAAGGTGCAAAATGCATGGTGCAAAGTCCCATGGATCAAATCATGTGTTGGTTGAGACTAGCGGTCTAGATTGTCTTTATTATGTCTCACTAACACAAGAATATAATTATGTGTTCCTTAGGGCTATACTTAAGGCACCAAGGTCATATAGAGGTGAATAGATATTGTTGGCAATGCAATTTAACTCATAAGTAAAGGATAATGAAAGGATGTGGTAGGTTGTTCTAGGAAGGAATTTAAATGGAAGTAGACGCTAACAATTGGGGTAATTTAGACATTACCTTTTTGTGAATGTTGGAATTACTGCAATTTCTCTACACAAGGAATCTTAATATACACATTGGTATCTAGCAAGCCTGAATTTTTGATAGCCCTTGAAATCCAGAACCACCAAAATGCACCTTCAGCCATTTTTTCATAGTACCCATATCAAAATGGTCATTCGTTTTGGAAATGTCTTAATTCTGCATTATGCTGTTGTGTCACTGATACCCTGAAGAATATAGCATCTCAGTGATTGTGTAGATAAACCTGGTTTTATTTACTCCTGTTCAGGAGCGTGGTATTATTTCTCATCACGTAACATAAAACTGGTGATATCTAATTGCCTTCTAGACCCTTATGATATTTACAAGATAAACTGGTGCTATTATTGTTGTTCTTTATTAAATTTGCAAACCGCCCTTCATCCAAAGATCACAGGGAGGTTCACAACGTAGAAATAAAAAGGAGAAGATAAAAAACATAATAAAGACAGCAACAACAACAACTACAACAAAACAACCCCCAGAACTCTGCGGTCATTGACTATTTGACTGCAATTCTATTCTTATGTTGCCAAGGCCAAACTCCATTGAATTTAGAAGGATTTACTTATGAGTAAGCTTACATAGGAATAGGCTCTTGGACAGCTCCTGTCATCCCTTGACTATGCTGGCTGGAGAGCTGAAGAGAGTTGGAGTTCAACATCTACAGTAGAGGGAGGCAGGTTGGCCAACACTGATGCAAATGTATGTTTGCCAGATTCTCTCTCTCTCTCACACACACACACACACACACACACAAAATAAGACTGGGGTTTTTCTTCTTTTTTACCATATTCCTTTGTAAAGAAAATACCCCTATATTCCAAAAGCATTACTTATTTTTGTATTAAATAAGAGTGGAAGTAATTAAGGGGAGAAAACATTGATAGGTTGGTCTGCTCCCTACGGAAGCCGCAGAAAATATAAATCATCATAAATGGGAGACTGGCTGGCTCTGGGGATTCATAATGGAATATGATGCATTTTAAAATCCTGTGTTTTCATTTCTGAACAAAATAAAATCTCATGTTTTCATTTCTGAATGCTGCCTTGTGAATACCAAACCTCCCATTGTAACCTGACAGAGCGTGCTATCATTTTCAACAGGGCCGCAACGTGGAGCCAATGAATGGATTCGATCAAAAGATTTAAAACGTTTTGATCAAAGGTGCTGCCTACCGTACCTATTCATTTTAAATACAAGGACTTGCTTACACAGGCTGGGGGGGGCGAGAAGATTCTTAGAACAGGCATAAGACTGTGTCAATTGCAGAAACCCCCTTCTCCAATCATGTTAGCTGTAGTACGTATCCATAATCTAGAAGAAGGATGAGGAACTCTTTTTCCATCTTTTTCCACCTATGTTGCCTTCCAAGGGCCGAATGTCTGCTGTGAGTGGGGCCGGAAGGAGAAGTGGGCAGTGCAATGGATGTGACTGTCCATTCCATCCCACCTACACAGAAGGCAGGGCTTTCTATAACCACTCCCACATGCACACAACTCTCCACCAAAGCAGAGCAAGGGCCATTGTCACAATCCAAGGACACAGTCCAGCTAGACAGAAGGAAAGTGTGGGCATCTGAAGGACATGGCCATACAGTATTCAGCCCCCAGGCCTGAAGGTCCCCACCTCTGGGGAAACTGGATTTGGGGGTTCATAGTTAACAGAGCTTAAAAACAAACCTTCTGAATTATTATGATTATAATGATTTATTATTATTCACAAACAATTGCAAATGGACATACTGACTAAAAGGTCCTTTTAACTGGTTGTCATCCATTCTTGTTTATGTGCCACGTTCATTATTTCTTCTCTTTTCCTGCATGGCTCCATTAAGCTCCTCTCCCTCAGTTGTCACCTAGCGGCAGCCTTTCCATCAGGTGACAGCAAAGGGAGAGGTGGGTATGAAGGGCCATTCCATCAGCTCTGCTGAGGGACCATCCTCATCAGCCTCCTTCCTCAGTCAGGCTGGGGGAGACCCCTATCTGAAATCCTGGAGAGCCACTACCAGTCAGTGTTGGCAATTCTGTGCTAGATAGACCAGCAACCTGACTCAGCAGCTTCCTATGTTTCCATGTACTTTCAGAATAGCAACATTGGTAACAACCACCCTTTTCTTTTCGTCAGCCTGCGGCAGACCATTCCATGTGAACTCCATTCTCCGATCAACTCAGCTGCTTCCACACACATAGACACAAAGAATGAACTACTTTCACAGCCTGACTATAATTCTGAGGAATGAAGCAGTAAGGTACATTGCCAAAAAAGTAATCCTTTCTGCAGCTCTGCTTGGTATAAAGACCATAGATAATTTTGGATGAACAGAACCCTCTATGATCAAGTAATAACATCATTTAAGGAAAACAAAAAAATACTGGAAGGAATTTTTTTTTGTTTTGACTATGGCAGACCAACACGGCTACCTATCTGTAACTGGAACTATGGAAATCATTTAAGCAGAAACACAATAGACAATCTCATAATGTCTCTGGTCTTTTGGGACTTGGAATCATAATCTGTAAATAAGCTGCAAAGCCATGATTTTGAGCCAGTAACTGTCACCCGATCAACCAACTTTGGCTAAAGTTTCTTTCAGAATTTCTAGACAATGGATAGATATATATATATATATAGGCAAGAAGTTAATATCTAGCCCAGAGATACAAATGCCCAGCCATTTGTAAACACATTGCTGTTTACTCTAGCTCCACAGTGCTCTCATAGCCGGCTTCTGAATCTGTGTACACACATTACCCCTTGATGCAGAGTCGTAGCCTTGAGAAATGCTGGCATCGGGAAAACTTAATCCACGTTCACTTTGCAGTTAATCTGAGAGGTGTGTGTGTTTGAGACAGCCATTGAGCATGCATGGATAATGGCATATGCACAGATTATAGCTTCATTAATAGGTTGCATGTGCAGGGGAACCAAACAGGTAATGCATGTCAGGCGAAGACTTCTCCACCTGCTCTCTGGTGTATACAACAGCATGTGACTTGGAATGTACGGGGGGGGGGGCTCATTGAATTTTAAGACACTCGTGTGTACATAACCTTAGTCACTCTTAAGGAATAAGTATCCAGGTAGCTAGGAGTCCTAAAACACACAGTATTCATTTTAAGGTAATTTTGACCAGGGAGCTGATAGCATTCCAAAATGAAGTCTGCTTCCAGCAGTCTGTACAGTTTTGGACCACATGATCAGCTAATGTCAACTAGCTAAACCAGACATGGAGAGTCTGTGGCAGTGGCGTAGTGTGGGGGGTGCAGGGGGGCCAGCCGCACCGGGCGCAACATCTGGGGTTAGGGCAAATCCACAGGTTAGGGGGCGCAAATCCACGGGTTAGGGGGCGCAAATTACTTGCCTTGCCCTGGGTGCTGACAACCCACGCTACGCCACTGGCCTGTGGCCTTCCCAATGTTTGCCTGTGATGGCTGGGGCTGATAGGAGTTAGGAGTCCACTATTGGGAGGGCCACGGGTTTCCTGTTCCTGAGCTGAAAGCTTCATAGCTTTTCCATAGCTAAACGCTATGACAGAAAAACAGACACGGCAGGCTCAGTACAGGTTGGCTTTTGCAGTCTCCGTTGCCCAAGGCTGAGCTGATTGTGAGAACATCTCTAAGAAATTACTGCAAACGGGGCGGGGGGGGGGGAGAGAGAAGCTAGGCATAGAAGTCTGGAAAAGAATGAATAGATTCCTTTTATGATACCTGGAAGAATTCTGGAATTGCTGGTATAAAGAAAACATGTTTTTCTTCAATTGGCTTGCAGTATGAAGCTGTAAAATACAAAAAGAAGCTACAAATCTGAAAAGCAAGGCTTTATAAGCTATACTGTTTTTAAATGCAGCTGGTGCTTTTCCTGGGGCAGAAAGCCAGAGGTCTAAGGGCTGGAGAAGGGGGGGTGGAGAGAGAGAGGTTCAGGCCTCCAGGCTAAGGCTGTTAGATGTTATGAGCTGTGTACTTGAAACTTAGGCACCTTGTTGCCTAAGGAAACATAACCCAAATTTGATGCAACCAATTTCTGTGCCACAGGCTGAAAGTAAGCATGAAGAGAGGGATATAAGAAAAAAGTAAGTTAGAGAGCTGAACAGGGATTAAATCTGAATATGGAACATTACAATCAAACATTAAGAGGGGCAAATGTATCCACACACACAATCTTACTAAACATACTGTACCAAAATATTTCAAAAATTACTTTGTTGAGACCCAGGGAAGCAATTTTCTATCAATTAGAGTTCAGCACATCCATTATTTTAAAAAATGTAGAGTTATCAAGAAAGTGCTGCTCTTTTAAGTGGTATAATAGAGCACGACCTAGTTTTGCTCATCTGATTTTTCCAAATAGCTCTATTTTGACTCACAAGTTAAGAAGGATATTGACAAACTGGAATGTGTGCAGAGGAGGGCAGCCAAGATGATCAAGGATCTGGAAACCAAGCCTTATGAGGAACAGTTGAGAGAGTAGAGTATGTTTAGCCTAGTAAAGAGGAGATAAGAGGAGATAAGACAGGCATCTTCAAATATCTATAGGGCTGCCACGTGGAAGATGTTTTCTCCTGCTCTGGGAGCTAGGACCCAAACCAATACATTCAAGTTACAAGAAAAGGTTTCCACTCCTCTTTAAATGCATGTTCTTCTTGCTCTCTTATTCTATATGTTAGACCTCATTCTATAGGTTAGATTCTATATTCTATCTTCTTAAGTTGCCAGTCCTCCTTACAAGGGACCTCCAGCACTTTCCATTTTGGGGCTAACAAAATGCGAGCTGTTGTTGTTGCATATTTTTCTGGGAGTTATCTAGTCCACCCCCATGCAATGCAGAAATTTCAACTAGACAGATGGCCATTCAACCTCTGCTTAAAGACCTGTAAGGAAGGAGAGTCCACTACCTCTCATGGGAGTCTCTTCCACTGTTGAACAGCTCTAATGTTCAGAAAGTTATTCCTGGTGATTAGTCGGAATCTCCTTTGTCGAGTATATGGAAAATAATTGCACACAGCTGAAAACGCTGGCAGCATTAAGATAAATTCAACAGGTTAATTAATACTCGAGTGTCGTATTATTGGAGAACTGACTAAAATGGTTATAGTGAAATATGCAAGTATAATAGATAAACACAATGAACCATGGAAGGGGAAGGAGGGAAGACATTGGTGATATGGTATTATGTAAGATGAAAAATATTTTGAAATGTTAAACTGAAAATCCAATAAAAATATTTTTTTTAAAAAAATAGATAACCCTCAGGGGTTCCTTCCAACTCTAAAGTTCTATGATTCTGTGATTGTATGTAAACTGTTTAGAGATCATGATGATAAATCGACCAATAAATATTGCTAAATAAGAAATAAATAAATCCTTGACTATTGGCTGTGCTGATTGTTCGAATGGGAATTGGAGTCCTAGCAACATGAGTGGGGGGCGGGTGTTTGTGTATGTATGTATGTATGCATGTATGTATGTATGTGTGTATATGCCCTTTTCGCTTTATTTTTAAGCTAAGCAGTCTTTCTGTCAGAAGCCAAAGTGAAACCAAGGCAGGTACACTTCAATCATGGAAGATCTTAGACTGCCTAGTTAGCTCATAACTACGGTTGTCTGCACACTTCATGGCAATGTGCATCCACGGCTGGATGCAGGTACCGTTTTGGGATGCTGTAGCCATGACATCATCCCTTTGCCATCCCTGCCTCATGCTATTTGCCAATCTAAAGTGCCTTCTGCTGGAATGCTTATAAGGTGTGTACGAACTGCGTGATAAAGGGCATTCAGGGCTGTGTGCAGGCACCCTTGCAAGACTTTGTACACATGATGTCATCCCTGCTCCACCCTATTGGTCAATCTGAAGCATCTTCTGCTGGGATGGTTACAATCCACTTTGTGCTGGGAATGCACTTCTCATGTGCTTGCTTCCTACATCATACACAGAAAGCACTTTCTTAGGCCACCTCACACTGGGGCAGGCCGACTGACATGTCAGGGCTGTGCCACTCCCCTTCACAGGGCTGTCTTAAGCATATCCGGTGCCATTGTGCAAAGATACCTCCGGCACCCCCTCCCCTTTCCCAGAGTTCTCGACCTTTCTTTAAGGCTGGAGGAGGAGGACAGCAGCTGGAGGGTGGCTCCTCCTGCGGGGAATAGGTGGAGGATGGACACAGCGCCTCCCGGCTCAGCTGGCCGCTTCGTGCTGCAGTGGCCACACCAGGCAGCACACTGAGCAAGCAGGCTTGCACCAAGCGAGCGAGAATTCAGTGCCTGTAGGCTAAAAGGGGAAAAAACGAGTCGACACTCAGCAGGACCAGCGCACACACCCTCGCTCACTCAGCATGCTTCTTCGGGGCTCCCTGGACTCTTGCCTGCCGCCCACCAGAATTTGGTGCCCTGGCGCCCCATGCCACTAGCCTCTATGGGTAAGACGGGCCTGCCCCTTCACCATGTTTCACTTGCCTGTTAATGAAATCAGCAAACCAGGAAGCAGCAGAATAACTTAGCTGCCTCTGAATACATACAGACCAGTGTCCAGCCCTACTCTTTCAAAATATTGTGAAAAGAATTTGAAAAATTTGAAGAATTTGAAGCTTCTGCTTGAGATGACGTCATTGTGCAAAGGTGTGTACAATTGCAACCTGCTATGGTCAAAAGCACACTATGGAAAAAACACAAGCCCTGTGTGTTTTAAAGGTTACATGCGTACACAACCTACGTCTTGGTTAAATACCAGGGGTATGATGCTTTCCTAAGAGAGCCAGAAACGTGGCAGACATGTGCAGGATCAAGCTGGTAATCTGTTTTTCTGCAACTGAGACAACCAGCAAATTCTCACGAAGCTGCCCACTCTGCAGTAGTCTGGTCTTATCAAGGACCTACTTAAGTCTCTAGGACTCTTCCCGAACACCCTGGAGCAACTGCTTGTAAACAGAATCCACCAAACAGGAGCCCCAACCTTTCTACTGTAGAAACATTAAGAACATTTTAAAAGAAAAACAGTATCAGAGGCTGTTGTATTTGTGACTCAGTAAAAATGGTAGCTTTTGATTTATCTCTGTAGCATGCAATGCTGCTGTAAAAATTGAATCGGCTGTAACAGCAGAAGTAAAGCATGGATGCCTGTCCCTTGAAGATTGATAAAAGCACTGCCACCAACACAGCAAGGGCATTTTTTTGTCAATGTGCGTCTGAAGTTTGTAAATGATGATCCCGACAGACCAAACAAAAACAAAACTGTTGCCCGCTTCCCAGTCCTCCTGACACTCCCACTGACTCATTTAGAGCGTTGTTTCGATTAGGGAGTCATCAAGTGGAATAAAGATGCAGGGACTGCTCTAAACGGAGGCAGATGGGGCAGCCAAGCCCAAGAGAGGGGCAGCAAAGCATCCAAATTAGATCCATCAGCCTGTCCACAGGCACTGCGTTGCCCATCTGCTGCAACCGGCTATGGGTGGATATCAGAGACAACTGAGGCGTTTGAAAAAGCCACTCAATCAGTCAACACAATGGAGCTCGTCACAAGTGCCGTGAAGCCTCATCATTACACTTTCCCCAATTCCCACACTTGGGCTATGCGCACACTTCAGACTTTGAAGTGCTGTGGTTTGGAGTTTTCTTTTCTTTTTTGGTTTGGAGTTTTCTGAAAACACTTTTTCAGACGTCGCTTTGCAAGTGTCCATATTCTAGGGTTGCCATGCGTCCAGAATTTCCTGGACATATCCAGAATACTGCATTTGGCAGCAGTGTCTGGGCAGAAATCAGCTACGTGCCCAGGAAAATCCGGACATATGGCAGCTCATGTCAGCAGTGCCATTTTTGCCGATTTTCCATAAAAATAGCTGGAAAACGGCATTTTTTTCTATCCGGATTTTCACTCTTTGAAATATGGCAACCCTACCATACCAGCACACTACGCAAACAGCATGAGCAATTATTAAATCATTTCTATCTATACACATGGAGGGTATCTCCTCTTTAGCTACCATGAATTAATTTTTTTCCTCCGTCCCCTTTAGGTACCCACCACATTCCTTTAAAAAGAAAAAGGGAAATCTTGCAGGCTTATTAATATACCATAGTCCAGTAGCACAAAATACTCAGGCACAGTTATGTTTCACTCAGTCAATGCCCAGGCCAGGAGTCCTTCCCTTGCACCAGTGCTATTTTTCTAGTGCAGGAACTCACCATGAATGCCTCCCTTGCTCTCTTATAATGCCAACAGCGCCCACCTGAGAGGAGCCAGAACTGAGTCCGGTGAGCTCCTGCTGACAAAAAGCCTTGTCTTACACTCTCATTACATATCTCATTTCTTTTGGCAGGGAACTCTGAGTATGCTCAGAGACTGCCTGCTATGGCACCATGCATGACTCATTACTCCCAACAGTATCGATTTCATTGCAGGCCACTCGTGGTATGGTATGCTAAGAGTCTCTCTGCCCTGGCACTAGGAACACAGTTTGATTTATTAAATGCGGAGGGTGAAAAGGGGCAGGCTTCTGATATATCTACTCCCTGTTATACCAATTAATTCCACTGGAGTCCTTGTGGTTTCTTAAAGGGCAACACACAAGCTGGATGCTCCTGACATCTGCCAAATTGCCACCACAAGGTATCAGATGACATAGTCCTTGTTGGGGAAAGTGTAAAGTTCTTGTTTTTATCTGTAAGCTGCATTAAGTCCAATCAGGGGAAAACATGGGGTGCTGCTGTTGTTGTTGTTGTTAGCACCTGGCACCCAAGGGTACCTCTCCTTTTTCTGCAATTTTTGGTCAAATGGGTTGCAAAACGCTAGAGGAGATTCCTTTTTTACCTGCCCCAAAATTGTAGCAGTTTCCCTTGTGGGGAAAACATTGAGGCTATCTTTCTGAAGTATAACAGGATTCATGCTCTTGGAATGGAATATATTGCCACCCTATTCTGCCCCTCTCCCACCAGATTTATAAATATTTCCTTTTAAAAAAAATGTTTTGGAAGAAAGGAAGAAGAACATGCAGCATACTTTTAAAAATTATCTCCCCTGTCCGCAAGTGTTAATGTGCTCTTTTTTTTTACTAGCAACAACTCTTTCCCCAAATTTCCTAGCTAAACTATCTGCCATATAAATAAAAAATTAGTCATTTTGCCTCAGAGTAAGCCACGTTGCATCTGACAAGGCAAGACAAATGACATGGCGAGCAGCAACATTTCAGAACTTTAGAAGGTTGAGTTTCTTTCCCATCCGACAACAATTGTCACTTTGGATAGGAAGTTGCTCACCTAAGTCTTAAAATATTAGTGACTAGTCAGTGCTTTGAGGGTGTTTTGTGGTGACACTACCCATGAACTGTCAGGATAACCTCTGTTCACTCTTCCAACTCCAGTCTCTCCCCACTTTCAAAGAAAAGTCTGGGTGCTAAGGATATTTAGTGGGTAGCCAAATGAAAAACAAAACAAAACAGAAAAGGGTCCTTGCACCTTTAACAGTTGTGTAGAAGAGGGCATTTCATTCAGCAAGTGACTATTGATCTCATGCCCTGCTAGGGAGCTTCCCATAGTGAGGATGCTGGACTAGATGGGTCAAAACTCTACTTAGATTCTTGAGCCACACCTTAAGATGAAATGTCCTCTTCTACACAACTGTCAAAGTGCAGTAGTCCTGTCCTTTTAACTACACCATTATGGTAGCCTAAACTGTCCCCTGACAGATTGTGGAATCTGATTGTGGCAAATTCCAGTATGAACTGGCCTGACTCACACTTCCAGGATGAATGTGTGGGTCAGAACTCAGGGTACAATCCAAACGCCAGCTGGGCAACAGTAGGACTGTTGGAGGGACC
This sequence comes from Podarcis muralis, assembly GCF_964188315.1. Taxonomy (NCBI): domain Eukaryota; kingdom Metazoa; phylum Chordata; class Lepidosauria; order Squamata; family Lacertidae; genus Podarcis; species Podarcis muralis. Next base: position 101,234,943 of record NC_135655.1, read on the forward strand.
ACTGGTAAATCTGCATCCCTTTCAAGCACACCTGTTGGGTGTGAGTGAAAGGGATGCAGATAGCTCACTGCTATCACAGGCATCGTGAGCTTGGGGTGAGAGAGAGGTGGGAGGAGTGAAGGAGGTAGTGCTCTTTCCCTTTTTTGCATATCATGTTTCTGATATGTTGTCACTGAACAATGATCATTGCTGGGAGACCTCTCACATTTGGATCTAAAATTTATACAACAGATGAAAAAAAATACTGCGTACCGTCCATAACTCACATTATTTACCCTCTTGACCCACTTAAATGCCATCATTAGTTGAACTTCATCCATCATCAAGGGTTTCTGACCCATGGTGCTCAGGCCTTTGTTTTCATGGCGAGGTGTCCACAGCAGCTTGCTTAGTTTGGGATATGCAAGCATATGACCTAATGCACTGCAGCAAAATTCACAGTTGCAGGATCCGTTAATGTGGCAAGTGCTCAAGGGTTTAAAGTAGGATGGTTGAACTTGTCAAGATATTTTTAGATTGCCTAGCAAAGCTGTTTGTTCTGGTTTAGATGCTGCAGGGCGTCACAGTTGCTTTGAAGGAGGAGATGGCCAAGCAAACTCCCAGTGAATGACAGTGTCAGTAAACGAGTTTGTCAAGGATTCGTTTTCTGACTTGCGAAACATGAGAGAGTTTTGAAAGAATCCAAAGGTACTTCATTCTGATTGGCAAGATTAATCCTTGGTGGAATAATCTGTCATGACTTGCCATTGCCACTTAGCCTGTGATCCTAAGCATTGTTGCTCAGATGCTCCATTAAATAAAAGAGGACTACTTTCAAGTAAATACATATACATACAGTGGTACCTCAGGTTACATATGCTTCAGGTTACATACGCTTCAGGTTACAGACTCTGCTAACCCAGAAATAGTGCTTCAGGTTAAGAACTTTGCTTCAGGATGAGAACAGAAATCGTGCTCTGGCAGCGCAGCGGCAGCAGGAGGCCCCATTAGCTAAAGTGGTGCTTCAGGTTAAGAACAATTTCAGGTTAAGAACGGACCTCCAGAACGAACTGAGTACTTAACTAGAGGTACCACTGTACATACAGACATACATACATACATACATACATACATACATACATACCTTGTTATGTTGAGCTCGTATTTTGCACAATTTGTATACGGTATCTGTTTGATAATGTGTGGTTTGCTATGCCTAATAAAGGATAACTATTTGACATACATACATACATACATACATACATACATACATACATAATTTTACTTGTATGTTAATATGGTCAGGAGTTAATACTGAATGATTGAATTCCCATGCCATTGTTTTGATTTTTTTGTTTGTTAATTGTGTGGATTGCCAACAACTATTAAGATGGTGGATTCCAACACTAGTAGCTAAAGCAATCTTACAATTCTCAACTTCCATCTAGTCCAGGATTTTGCTTCCCACTATTACCAGCCTGGAAGCCTACAAGGAGCATGTGAAGGCTGGAGTCCTCCTAGTACTATTGCTACGTAGCATGTAGTATTAAGAGGTAAAGGTAAAAGGTAAAGGAGCCCTGGACAGTTAAGTCCAGTCAAAGGCGGCTATGGGGTTGTGGCGCTCATCTCACTTTCAAGCCAAGGGAACTGGTATTTGTGCACAGACAGCTTTCCAGATCATGTGGCCATCATAATTAAACTGCTTCTGGTGCAACGGAACACCGTGACGGAAACCAGAGTGCATGGAAACACCATTTACCTTCCCACCGCAGCAGTACCTATTTATCTACTCCCTGATGCTTTTTAACATCTTTATGCGCCCCCTCGCCCAGTTTGTCCAGAGTTTTGGGCTGGGCTGCCATCAGTATGCTGATGACACCCAACTCTATCTGTTGATGGATGGCCATCCTGACTCAGCCCCAGACACACTGATCAGATGTTTGGAAGCTGTGGCTGGATGGTTACGTGGGAGCCGGTTGAAGTTAAATCCTTCGAAGACAGAGGTCCTCTGGCTGGGACGGGACGATATGGGATTGAGGGGGCAACTCCCATCTCTTGCGGGGGTGCAATTAGTGCCAGCACCGTCCATTAAGAGTTTGGGTGTAATCTTTGATACCTCCCTCTCCATGGAGGCGCAGATTGCAGCTATAACAAAGGCAGCATTTTTTCATCTCCTCCAAGCTAAGCAGTTCGCTCCTTACCTCTCTCGCCCTGGCCTAGCCACTGTGATCCACGCAACGGTCACCTCCAGACTGGATTATTGTAACTCGCTCTACGTGGGGCTGCCCTTGAGACTGACCCAGAAACTCCAGCGGGTGCAGAATGCCGCGGCGAGACTCCTTACTGGGTCTTCACTGCGAGATCACATTCATCCAGTGCTATACCAGCTGCACTGGCTCCCGGTGGAGTACAGGATCAGGTTTAAGGTGCTGGTTTTAACCTTCAAAGCCCTATACGGCCTAGGACCCTCATACCTACGGGACCGCCCTTCCTGGTATGCCCCACAGAGGAACTTACGGTCTTCAAATAAAACCATCTTGAAGGTCCCAGGCCACAGAGAGGTTAGGCTGGCCTCAACTAGAGCCAGGGCTTTTTCGGCTGCGGCTCCAACCTGGTGGAACGCTCTGTTACAAGAGACAAGGGCCCTGCAGGATTTGACATCTTTCCGCAGGGCCTGCAAGACAGAGCTGTTCCACCAGGCCTTTGGTCAGGGCGCAGCCTGACTCCCTCCTTTGGCAATCTTTACAGAACTTTAGTTTATGGTTGCCATCAATTTTGATTTTAATTAATTTTTATAATGTTTTTATAATGTTGCACTATTTTAGTGTTGTTAGCCGCCCTGAGCCCGGCTTCGGCTGGGGAGGGCGGGATATAAATAAAAATTATTATTATTATTATTATTATTATTATTATTATTATTATTATTATTTGGCATTAAGTGGTATATAGATTAATTAAATAATGGTAGGAGTATTTCTCCATTAATTTATCTGATTTCCTACAAAAAGCATCTGAGCTTAGTGACCACCATGTCTTGTAGCAATGAATGCCATAAATGGACCATGTGATGTGAAGAAACGCTTCCTGAATCTCTTCAATTTAATTGGAGGACCCAATTATTAGGATTTGGATTATTCAAATATACTCTCTTGTCTTGAATTTTTGTGTGTTTGTTTTCCTGGGAACTCTCCATCAAACACATTTGTGCAAACATGAATCAAGGGACTCCCAAGTTGTCTGCAGCTTAAGCTCAGCCACCTTTGGGAGGTGACTTTACTGTGTATCTATGTACATGCTCTTCCTCTGCTGTAGCTTTGATGTCCAAAGCAAAGTCACTCTCAAAAGGAACTCTTAATTTCAGCCAGCTCAGCAGATTGCAAGAAGAAATGATCCTGGTGCTGATAGCCGTCTTTCAGAAAAGCTTGCACGTGCAACTCTGGTTCTTCTTCCTTTTCTCAACCATTGCAAAACACTTCCTCCTTAAATTGCAGGTCTTGGAGCCAACACGTCTGGCTTTAGCTGCTCTGTCATTCATAACCTTGTTATGCAAATAAAGTAGTAGACAAACCGAGAAGCTCTCTAACTCAATCTAGACAAACATCAAAGGCTACAACAGATAGCAAACCCAAATCTGACACCCATCTGTCATTCAGCTGAAGAATGGTCACATGATGGTAGATATGCATCCTTACAAGCTTTATTCTGTCATCCATAGACAGAAAAATAATTGATTTAACAAAACCACTCAAATTTGTAAGAGCTGAACATTGCCTGTTTAATAAATAGGTTTGCCTTCTTCCTCAACCCCATTTATTTCATGACTACTCCCTTCTGCTTGGCACACCACAGTCAAATATGCCATATAGCTGGGAATAATAGAATTGTAGACTTGGAAGGGACCACACTGATCATCTGTGTGGAACATTAGGGTTACACAGCACCCACAGGCTCTGCTGAATGGTAGTAAGATTTCAGTGGGTTCCAGGCACTCACCCAGAGCTGGGAAATCCATTGGGAAATCAAGGCACAGAGACCAATGTGTTTAAGAATGGTTTATTTTACACATGGAAGCCTTCATCCCTCGTTGCTCCCCTCATAGCTTCAGCAAGGTTGGGTCCATGGTCTTTCTGTGCAGCTTCCTCCAGCCAGTGGAAGTACTGGGGGAACTGCCGTATTAATAAATTAATACCACATTCAGACTGAGACAACCCCAACAATTCAACACAGGGGAATTAACAGCAGTCCAGAAAATGCTTTGCATCCAGTCAAAACAATGGAAAAGTGAGGGGTTAGAGCATGGCATATCTCAGGTTTTCAGTGAGTACTGGTTATTAATGTAGCGGAGACAACTCAGCCATCCATTTTTCAAAAAACACTTCACAATTTTAATTAAAAACAGACAATGTTAATAAGGAAGGGAAGAGATGTTTACCTGAAAATAAATGAGTAGAAGAAAAAATGACCACCAAATGATTGTGCTGTTCGGCTGGAATGCTTATAACACCAGGCCTTGCCATCCCAATGCCCTCTGTGCTGGCTGGGGCTGATGGGAATTGTAGTTCTAACCACCTGAAGAGCACCAGGTTAGTGAAAGCTGCTGTACACACATACCTGAACTCAATGGGGCTTCTTTCAGAGTAGTCATGCATAGGATTATGCTGTTCATCCTCCTATCAAGCTATGAAATAGAAACTCTTTATTCTTGAAATTGATGTACAAATACATGCACAGTTCTCACAGCAGAAGGTTAGTATAGAAAAGCTACACTAGGAAGATTGTGTTGTAGCATCACAACTATTGCTGAGAACAGTCGCTGTGCTTATTCTGTATACAATTTTGCTTTGCACGGAAAAGTCACAACCTGCAAATCTTGCATTTCCTGGCCTTTTGGCCCACAATTTATCGTTTCCCCCTCTGTGTACTTGCCAACTGAGGATAATACTTTATCATGTATCCAGTCCATAAAAGCAAATGCCAAGACCATAAAACTGTTAATCTTTAAGGTGCCACAAGGCTCTGTTGTCTTTAGCAACCATGGCATATGCTGCTAAAAGCCCTTAGCAAAATATACTGGTAGACTTGTTTTGGGGACTTATAGGCATATGATTTCTGGAGTGTTTCTTTCCAACCCAGCAATCGGAAACAATAATCAAATGGTCAAAAAGTGAAAAGAGATAGGGAAAGAGAGCCCAGATCTACAAGGTGAGAGAAAATGTGTTCATGTAAGTGCCACACAACTGCCTGCTAATATTTTGCTACATCTCATCATATAGCATGCATGCAGACACAGACGCTCTTTGCATACTTATCATCTGTTCTTGCCTCTGTAAGTCTCTTCATTGCCTTCTTTTGCTGGCACTGAAACTGTCATTCCCCCATCTACATGAAACTACTGAATGATGTCATCCTGGAGTTTAGAAAGTGCTGTCACAAGTAAACCGATGATATACAACTCCATTTCATCAAACTTAAGCAAGGCAGTGAGAAGTGCTAAATCTACCAGGCTGTGATAATGGATGGCATGATGACCAATAAACCAAGGCTCAATTCAGTCAAGGTGGAGGCAATGTCCGATGGTTTTTTCTTTCCAGGAAAGCGATGTTCAACCCACTGTAGAAGAGGTTGCATTCCTGGTAAAGGATCAGGTTTGTAGCTTGGCAGTGCTTCCCGACCCCTCTTTGTCACTAGAAGCACAAAGGGCCAGCCTGGACAGAAATAACCTGACTTCAACGATTACATGCCCAGGCAAACTCCCTTTTGGATCCAGAAACTTCAGCTGGAGCAGAATATGGCTGCACAACTGCAGGGATAGGGCATTAGGAACTGAGCATACTATGAAAATACTGTATCATCTCTACTAGCTCCTAGTCATCTTTCAGGCTCAAGTGCTGCTTTTGACATTTAAATCTCTTTGTGGCTTGAAACCTTGGCATCTTCATAGCTTGCAAAGATTACCTCTTCTCACGTGTACCATCTGTGCCCAGAGATCATCAGCAAACACTCTTCTTTGAGTGCTCCCACAAGCATCATTTGTGATCATGACAAAAAACAGCCTTTTCAACAGCGGTCCCTTAGTTTTAGAATAGCCTCTCCAGAGAGACTTGCCTGGTATCCATTGAGATGCCTTTTGAGCACTAGACATAGGTCTTCTTTTAATTTTCCCAGGCATTTTAAATGTTTTGATCTTCTATGTACATTATGCTGTGGTATTCACATGGCTGTTTAGCTCTGTAAAATGTATCACTTTAGCTATCTTTAGTAAACTGATTATTGCCATGGTGTTTTAATCTCTAGGTCCCTATGATCTGTTCTGGCATTTTGCAGTGTTGCTTGCTGCATTATTTATTGTTTTATTGAAATTGTGATAGATGATTAGATAGATAGATAGATGATAGATGATAGATAGATAGATAGATAGATAGATAGATAGATAGATAGATAGATGATAGATAGATAGATGATAGATAGATAGATAGATAGATAGATAGATAGATAGATAGATAGATAGATTTTTTTCCCAGCCAGAATTCGTCAGAACTCCGTTCTGGCAGCTCTCAGCTGGGCGCCATTGCCATTATAAGAGAACAAGGGTGAGTTCATGGTGAGCTCTGGCACCTCATTTTCTTGAAAAATAGCCCTGGATAGATAGATAGATAGATAGATGATAGATAGATAGATAGATGATAGATAGATAGATAGATGATAGATAGATAGATAGATAGATAGATAGATAGATAGATAGATAGATAGATAGATGATAGATAGATGATAGATAGATAGATAGATAGATAGATAGATAGATAGATAGATAGATGATAGATAGATAGATTTTTTTTTCCAGCCAGAATTCGTCAGAACTCCGTTCTGGCAGCTCTCAGCTGGGCGCCATTGCCATTATAAGAGAACAAGGGTGAGTTCATGGTGAGCTCTGGCACCTCTTTTTCTTGAAAAATAGCCCTGGATAGATAGATAGATAGATAGATAGATAGATAGATAGATAGATGATAGATGATAGATAGATAATAGTTTTATCTTGCATGTCTCCCAGAGAACTTCTGTTACTTGGTGACTGATCAATGGAATAAATAAATAAATAAATAAATACCGTATTTTTTGCTTTATAAGACTCACTTTTTCCCTCCTAAAAAGTAAAGGGAAATGTGTGTCTGTCTTATGGAGCAAATGCAGGCTGCGCAACTATCCCAGAAGCCAGAACAGCAAGATGGATCGCTGCTTTCACTGGGATTCAGAATATTTTTTGTCTTGTTTTCTCCTCCAAAAACTAGCTGCGTCTTATGGTCTGGTGCGTCTTATAGGGCGGAAAATACGGTAAATGTGATTGGCTTGCATACATTTCCAGGGCTTGGTCAGAGAAACTGAGAGAACTCACATCCCCCTCCCCTCCCCCCCCCGCCCAAGGCTGGGGGGGGGTCTACAGTTTGACTGGGTTTGGTCTACAGTTACTTGAAGCTTTAGCCTCCCTTTGTGGGGGTGTTTCCTCAGCTCTGTATGAAGAGCAATTAGTGTTCAGGGCTCATGCAAAAAGTAGATGAAATGTTAAGTCAATATGACTCAGTGCAAGCCAGCATTATGAGTCAATTTAGAACATGGGGGCGGAGGGTAGATTTGCAATTCCTGACCCAGTGCCAAATCAAGAAGAGGGCAATTTGCCCATCACTCTCCAATGCTCCATGCTTTGCTACCTTCAAAATGCATTCTGTGTGCATTTTGCATATTGCCTTTGCAGATCTGTTTCACTGTGCTATATCCTTCCCATCTCTCAACTTTTCATTTCAGATGCTGACACTTGCTTTATTCCTGTCACTTTTTTTAAGCCTCTAATGCTCTTTCAGTTTGTTTTTGTTTCTTTGTGTTTGCTTGTTGTTAGGTTTTTTTCCAGGTTGTAATTGATTAATTATTCTTTTTATGATTTATCAAAGCTATTTCTTCTTCTTCTTTTCTTAAAATGGTAAATTCATTTAAGGGTAATGTTTTATCCTTGGTACAATTCAATGAATGGGGATTAGTGGCAGACTAAAAATTATGATGAAGATCATCATCATCATTAATTATTATAAGTTGACATGGAATTTTTCATTTTTACATACCTTATTCTCATCAATAAATTAAAAACTCCCATAAAAGTAGATTAGGCACGGTCAGGATTCGACCATTTGATTCCTCTATTCCTCTGTTTTACACATTGACAGTAAAATTCATGTTTGCCACATTTAAAATCAGTATATTTTAAAACATTTCACAGCATGATAGCTTGTTTGCCATTTCAGCACTCTAGCTACATTATCAGAGATCTATTTTTTGTCATGGAAACCATGCTAACCATGGAGTTCTTTGCATTTTTACTGTTAAATGTATTGTGAAGTTTAGTAGTATTTAAGCCTAGTAAGTAGGCTTAGGATTTCAGTGCTTGTGTGCATATTTGTCCATTTATTTGTTTTTCTATCTTGAGTGTTGTTTGAAAATTAAAACACCAAATTAATGTGCAATTCCAGGAAAAGCAAGTTCCACGGATATTAACTTGTAGCTATTTAATATCTTACATAAGTTGATCTGTTTACATTTGGTTGCATCATAAATATGATTGGTGTTTTCCCCTATTGGGCATAACTAGGCAGGTAATGCTTGCAGACACTTTCACAGCTGTTCAGCAAGAAATTAAAGAAGCTACTATTTCCATATCCAGCTGACTCATATTTAATTTAGAACCAATGCAAAGCTTAATAATATCTTTTAAGTCACATGTAAAATGAGCTCTGGATTCTGATGTGTTGAATCAATGTGCTACAAACTCTTCTTTGACTTTGTTGTGTAAAATGACACTGCTCAATGGTCGCTAGTTCAGCAGAATACAAGCATTGCTTCCTTCACTGATGGTAAAAACAAATAGCACTTTATTCCCAAGGGGAAATCGTAAAGTAAAGATAATAGGGATGTACAACAGCCCCAACACACTGCCGCCATGTTGTTTCACTGTTCAATGCTGGGATTTTTTTAATGTGACAGTACAGGATGGATGATGATGAAGGCAACACAGTTCACTTCATCCTATTCATGTATGTATGGTTTAGTTCACACAAGATATGAATAGTATGTAAGAGAGGTGCAAGTATAAACCCAAAATTTGAAGGCTGCAGGAGCGGGAGTATAAGATTCCACGGCCTTAGCATGTTATTGCTATATATTCGCAATGATTCTGTTGTGTAAAACATACCACGCTTGAATGTAAAGAAGAGGGATGGGGAACCTGGGGTTCTTCAGGTTTTGTTGGACTACAATTCCCATCATCCTTGACCATTGGGCATGCTGGATAGGGTTGATGGGAGATGGAACCAGACAACTTGTAGAGGGCTACAGATTCCCACCCCTGGTGCAGCACATTTTGAAAGGCAGCATGAAGAGACAATGGTGAAAGCAAGAAAACCTGGAGCAAGCAGAGAGGGAAGCCTATTGCTTCAGAACCAGCTCTCCTACAACTATGTCCATCCTGCTTCTCGGGTGTTTGGTCACTGTTTGAGATGGTACAGTGGACCAGATGGATCCAGCATAAACCACTCCTGTGGCCTTGGAAAAGTGGCAGAGGTGGGGTATCTTACTGTTTGTTTGTTTGTTTGTTTGTTTGTTTGTTTGTTTGTTTGTTTGTTTGTTTTTAGTTCCTTACATTTCTATTCCACTTTTCTTCCATTATGGAACCCAGAGTAGCAAACCTGTGATTCCCAGGTTGGACGTGCTTCCGGGCACTAAGCAGATCCAGACTGGTTCAGCTTCAGCAAGATGGTGGCCTCATTTGCCTTCACAGCCTGTAGTTGAGGTGATGCATAACACCAGTTTCTGGACTGGGGTTCAGAAGCTTGTGGATATGGGCAGTAAACTGGCCAAACCAAACTGCCCTATGTCACATTGTCCATAAATATTCTCAGCAACCATTTTGCCTGTCAATACTGCATTTCCTTACACCCTTGATACAGCGAAAAGTGTCCGTTATCTTCTTTCTTTTTGCATTTCTCATTCATTATAATCCACAGGGTAAAACTTCAGGTATATAGTCTTGCTGTGCTGAAAACTTTTCCTCAAATCCATCCAGCCCACCTGGAACATTCTCCGCCAGTTAATGAGAAAAGAAATTGCACTCAAAATATATCTAAGAGGAAATAAAATGTCAGCGAAATGCTCATGGATGGTCTGTAGGGGTTCTGCTGTGCTTTTCTTATTTTTGGGAGTGACCTTTCTTTCCTTCCACAAAACATCTCCTAGAGGTCTACACTCTGCTGTCTTTCTGGGTGCCCGAGAAGGACACCCTGAAGTAATTCCTCCCATGGTGGGTCCCACCCCCACTCCCCAATCATGGAGGCTACAGAGTGCTAGAGAAGTTACCAGAAATAAAAGCGCGCGCACAACCCTTGGCCACCTCACAACAGCAGAAGTTCAAAACCCAACACCTACAGAAATTCTAAAGACATTCTTAAGTGCCCTGAGAAAGAGGAAGGGGGAGGCGATGGAAGCCACTTTTGCCATGAAAGAAAGCTTTTGAGAAACTGGAAGAGATATTTTAGCACAGCAGTGCATCCAGTGCTCATTCTTGTTTCATTGACTTCACAGAAGATGTTAATAACATGTAGGATGGGTGCAATAGCAGACCGGCAAACTCATTTCTAATTAGCAGTCTGATCAGCAAAATGTATTTTGACTGCTGTGGAGAAACTAAATAGAGTAGGAGTGTATTAAGTAGCAGAGGACATGGTTATAAGGGGGGGAAATCTATGTATTTCTTTATCAAGAGTGATGCTTCTTAATTACTCAGCCATCAGAGTCTGCTTGCTTTTCAGCCCACATAATTGAGTCATATATTCCTTTCCGCAACTTAGAAACACATTTTCTGCACATTATATAATGTTTGTCAGCCTTTTATCTTAGGTCTTATCTTTCCCTTGGTCACTAAACTTTGGTATTTGAATACACTTGGAACAGGGTTTACACAAGTAAATTCACATCCATGATACTTTGAATTTATTACAGTTTTAACTGAATTCTTATAGGTTTAAAATAGGGGTGGGAAACTTGATCTGACCAGCAAGCTGGATCCAGATCTGGTCCACCTTTCACAGGCCACTTTTTAACCTCAAGGTCCTTTGAAGTTTGATCCCTGATGTCCTTACAAACCTAGACTGCCAATTAAGTACCTAAGCAATTGAGTACTCCGTGTCACCATAATAGCTTAGCCAATCAATGTCAATCAAAGCCTTCACTACCACAAGCTCAACTCAATACATATATGGAAGTTGATTTTCATATCAAATAACTAATTGACCCAATTACTCTGTTTCCACACCTGGGAAGACAGAGCAAGTTGCCCCATGGTGAATTGGTAAATTGATTGGAAATTTTACGTTTCATCTGTATTTGGCATTATTGTTGGCATCTGTCTATCTCAAGAGATAGTGGAGTTTGCCTCCTCTCTGAGAAGCAAGCCTGGGCAGTCCTCATTGATGTGAAAGCAGAGCAATACATTTAGTTGCCAAAAGATTTATAGCGACATGTTGAAAACCACCTAGTCAATGGGGAGACTCATAGGAAATGAATTGCTTACCAATGTAACAGCCATGATTTGGCTTAACTGAAAGTAGCCTCTGTGTCTAATCTGACTTTTACTTGCACAGAATGTTGGGTATCAATATATAAAAAAATCCAGGGATATAAAGTAAAATTAGACATATTGCCAACCTCTCCTGTTGTTTGCGCTGCAAGTCTCCACATTCTTGTTGAGGAGCACGTCCCCATTTATCTTTAATTGAGTCAGAGCCATAATCCTCTTTCTGCCAACCTGCTACTATCCGTAGGCACCCAGCCCACATGTAATTATGATCATCACACTTGAAATCTTGTCATAAAAGAAGCCTAAAATATTTCTGGGAGAGGCCATAATCCCGTGTTCGCATGATTAAGCAATATTATAAAATATTGGATGCATGCGTAGGAGTACAGCACCTTCATGAACCTTTTCAGCCAGTTACTTTGTAGAGGTTGGTTCAAGTTGGAACGTTTGATCTGGCGTAGTGGTTAATCTGTGCTCATTCATAGTTTTCATACAGGGCTTAAATTTGGGTGTGGAGGGCTCAGTAGAATTACCTTGGAACTGGCTTGCTTTCTGCGCCAATCACCTGCTTGCATACTCTCCAACATTTCTCTGATGAAAATAGGGACATCCCAACATTTCTCCAATGAAAATAGGAATGTCCTGTTGTGGACTGGAAACCTGATTCCAGGTACTTCCCTTTTCCTTTCTGCCCTGAAGGGTCACTTCAAAAGCAACAGCATTTCCTTCTTATTGATGGGAAAGATCAGCTCTGCAGCACCTGCTAAGTGCTATTATTTCTTGATACACACTAAGGGTGAAAACCCTCTCTTTATAATCAATAGTGTTTACCCTACAAGACTGAGGTCAGTAAGAGGCGGCACGTGAGAGAGAGAATTAATCTACTTCCTTGTCAAAGATATGTGTGTCAATTTTTTAAAAAATCAAAATCATGTGGAACAGATATGATAACATTAAGTAACTAAATTCTCCCAGCTGTTCAAGTTAACCTCAGAGATAGGGTTTGCAAAACATGGAATCCAAAAAGAATAGCTGGTTCCTTAGAGTGGTAGCAACAGTCAAACCAATGTGCTAGTATCATATTCCGTGGTGTTTGCAGCCTTCCTCCGATTCCATCCCTTTAAGAGGCCTCTATTTTAATACTGCTGCTCATTTTACAGTGATTAAGCACCACTAAAAACTGTCCGGGCAGCCCTGGTCTGCTTAGCCACAATTTTCCAGTCCGGGGGGTGGGGAGAGATGAGGGCATTACAAGCAGTGACGGGGGAGATGGATGAATGTCAACACTCAGGTAGAGGAGAGGCATGGGAGTGCGAGGAATGGAGAAGGGGTGATAGTTTCAAGGAGTCTCAGTTGGTGTGGATAAGAAAAGTAAGAAAAGGAGCCTTCAAATTTCTGACTGTGGAGGTTGTGCAGCATCTGCCCTCCTCACATTGGATCGCAGCAACAATGCTCAGGGCTCTTCAGAGCACATGGGAGCAGCCAGTGTGGTGGGGCAGAGCCGCAGAGACACCCTCCCAACATCAACATCACCATAGCTTACTGGGACAAGGCTGTGGCAGTGAGGATGGGCTTTCATCAGTGCTGATCTGCACAGCTCTGAACTGGCCACTCCTCTGCCCCACCCAGGCCCTGTGCAAGTATGCTGCAGTAGTGTCAGTGGCTGCGTACACACCATACATTTAAGGCACATGACTTCCTCCAAAGAGTCCTGGGAATTGTAGTTTCCCCCCACAGAACTATGATTTCCAGCATCCCTTAACAAACTACAGTTCCCAAGATTCTTTGGGGGGAAGTTGTGTGCTTTAAATGAATGCCATGTAGGCAGCCAGTGTCAGGAGGGGCACCCCATTGTTCTCCCCAGTGCACTGGCCACTACTGCAAAGTATACAGTTAGCCAATTCTCGCAGGTGCCGAGAAGGAGAAAACATTTTCCTTGTTGCCCCAAAGAGCTGGAATAGAACCAACAGATAGGAGTGTGAGGGAAGCAGATTCTGGTTAAACAAGAGGACCATTTAAAGCAATATCATACCACTTTCAGCAGTTGTGACTTCCCGCAAGGAAACCTGGGGAATTTCTGGAGGAATCCTAGAGTGGTTTAACAACCAATTCCTCTTTTCAGGGAATGCTGCGAATTATAGCTCTGTGGGCAAAATGGGGATCACCTAAGAACTCTCGGCAGCGTTAAGAAACTACACGTCCCATGATTTTTTGTGGGAAGCTATGACTGCTCAGAGTGATATGATACTGATTTAATTGTATTGTGCAGATGGGTTGCTTCCATGGTCCCTCTTGCTTATTTGATAGTTCCATGATTCTGTGAAGAATTAGGTTTTCTAGTCTCTCCCCCCAAAAATCACTAAGGTCACCTTCACGCTGTACATTTAAAACACATGGCTTCCTCCCCCCCCCAAAAAAAACAACACCCTGGAAATTGTAGTTTGTTATGGGTTATAGGACTTGCCGATCGTCAGCTCGGCGGTTCGAATCCCCGCGGCGGGGTGCGCTCCCGTCGTTCGGTCCCAGCGCCTGCCAACCTAGCAGTTCGAAAGCACCTCTGGGTGCAAGTAGATAAATAGGGACCGCTTACCAGCGGGAAGGTAAACGGCGTTTCATGTGCTGCGCTGGCTCGCCAGATGCAGCTTGTCACGCTGGCCACGTGACCCGGAAGTGTCTGCGGACAGCGCTGGCTCCCGGCCTATAGAGTGAGATGAGCGCACAACCCTAGAGTCTGGCAAGACTGGCCCGTACGGGCAGGGGTACCTTTACCTTTACCTTTATGGGTTTATCACTCTTGTGAGGAGGGTACATTTCAGTTCCCAGGGTTCTTTGGGAGAAGCCATGTGCTTTCAATGTATTCTGTGTACTCAGAGAAAGACCTTCCTTGTCCCAAGCCCTTGTGCTCCTCAGATGTGGTCCCGCTCAAAGTAGTAAGTTGTGCATTAGTCCTGAGTAGTACTTAATCACATCACGTTGGACAAATTGTACCAATTTAATAGGAGAGCAGTGTGTGTGTGTGTGTGTGTGTGTGTGTTGAGCAGAGGAAAGGGCATCCGTGATAGATTTCAGTCGAAGGTGCCTCTGAGACACATGCAGAATTGATAATCATGTTCTTTGAAGAGGGAACAGAACACTGTTGCTGCAAACCAAGGTCATGAGGGCAGATGCTACACATCAAAGTGCCTCAGCCATAAGCTGTCTTTTCTCAGAGCAAAAGAATGCACATAGCATGTATTGCAAAGGCATCGCTGCATGGCAGACAAAGGTGATGGGAGTGTGTCCGTTGTTTGCCTTTCTGCTCTCCTCTGGTTTGCTTTAGTGCAGGGATAGGCAACCTAAGGCCCAATTGCCTTCTAAATCCAGCCTGCGGACGGTTCGGGAATCAGTGTGTTTTTACATGAGTAGAATGTGTACTTTTATTTAAAATGCATCTCTGGGTTATTTGTGGGGCATAGGAATTCATTCATTTATTTTTTGTTCAAAATACAGTCCAGCCCACCACATGGTCTGAGGGACGATGGGCGATGGACCGGCCCATGACTGAAAAAGGTTGTTGACCCCTGCTTTAGTGTAAGAGCCAGAATTCAAAGAGCTTCCTACAACTGAGATAAGCTCCAGGCTCTGCTCACTCCCTTTCCTACCTTTAGTTACTGTCATTGTGTTACACAAACACCCCTTCCCATCAATAAAAATACATAGCTAACTGAGGTTCTGCGCCTGGCCCCTCACCCCCAGAAATCCTAGCTATGCCCATGTACTGCAGTGACCTTTCAAAATATTGCTCTATCCCCTACTGCAAGCTATGACATGGGACACACTAGAACAACCACATCTGGATTTCCAAAGGACATGGTACATTAGATTTTAAAAATGTGATCCTCATGAAATGCTGCTGATTCAGGGAAACCCTTACAAGGAATTCAGAACAATCCAACTTTTGTGGTTTGCCTTTGCTGTCTTGCATATTTGACTCCCCCTTACAGTTTTTATTACACAGTCCATACATACATACATATATATATATATAGGGCGGTGGTTTTTTTGGTTGGTTTTTTTGTTTTACATGAAACTATCTGCACCTGCTGGCTTGCCTATAAAATGTGGTTTCGAATATGAAGCAATAAAATCCTGCAATTAAACTTAAGACACACTATTCCAGTTACGGTCTGAATTCGCACAGTGGCAACAAGCCTTCCACAATGCCCAAGGTGATGGGTTGTGTGTTTCTTTATAAAGTACATTTTGAATCAGGGAAATTACCCGCCCTCCTCTCATTTAACCCTTTCCATGTAGTTTCATATTATTGTCACTTTAAGGAAGGGCAGGGAATTGATTTCGGTCCAAGGACCAGATTCTGTGAAAGTTCCTACGCACATCTCTCTATTCTCCATTCAGGTAACGAAGAGGCATTATCACAGTTCAATGGCACATTTCAGTCAGGCAAAAATGCTTGAGGAGGATGCAGTTCAGGGTTGGTGCAGGGCATGGCTTATGGGGGAAGGTGGCTTGGGAAAGAGTGATGAGGGGAAAGAAAAATAGGCAGGGGGACATGTTCAGCCCTGGGGCCTCAGGTTCCTACCCTTCACTGCCTTAGGTCTTTTGATGAAACATGCTTATTTTGGCTACCTCAGCACAATTAACTTCCCATTATTATTATTATTATTATTATTATTATTATTATTATTAGGTAAAGGTAAAGGGACCCCTGACCATTAGGTCCAGGCGTGACCGACTCTGGGATTGCGGCGCTCATCTCGCTTTATTGGCCGAGGGAGCCGGCGTACAGCTTCCAGGTCATGTGACCAGTATGACTAAGCCACTTCTGGTGAACCAGAGCAGCGCACGGAAACGCCGTTTACCTTCCCGCTGGAGCGGTACCTATTTATCTACTTGCACCTCTCTCTTTTTTGGTGTGCTTTCGAACTGCTAGGTTGGCAGGAGCAGGGACCGAGCAGTGGGAGCTCACCCCGTCGCAGGGATTCGAACCGCCGACCTTCTGATTGGCAAGTCCTAGGCTCTGTGGTTTAACCCACAGCACCACCCGCGTCCCTATTATTATTACTATTATTATTATTATTATTATTATTATTATTATTATTATTATATACTGCCCTTCAACCAAGGATCACAGGGCAGCTTACAATATACAAACACAAAAATGCATAACATAGCAACAAACAACACCCACACACCCACACACACACACACACACACAAACAAGCACACTTTAGAAAGCCATAGATTTGGAAAAGGCCTGGGGAAAGAGGAATGTTTTTGCTTGGCGCCTAAAGATATGTAACAAGGGCACCGGGTGAGCTTCACTGGGTGCTTGCATTCCACAAGCAGGGAGCCACCTTAGAAGCGGACAAAACCTTATTTGGAGAATGAAGCAAGGAAGTTTGCATGCCAGCCCTGATCATTAGAATGTGTGAAGGTTTCGTTTCCTTTAATAATGTATACCTGGAATCTCTGACTGAAATATTAAGAACGTTGAAGAGCGAATACAACTGCTGTGCCATGATCTCATCTCAAACATAATTCTGTCATTGTTTCATGAAGCGTGCTCTGCGACACGTACGTAATCATATTCGCTAAGAGCAAGAACGTCAGTCTCTGTCAAAGGCACTGAAATAAGGCAACTTTCAACAGACATCCTTTCGGACTACTGTCCCTCTGCTAAGGGCTCAGGAAGATGTGATCTCTTACTCATATCTTTAGCCCACCAGGTTTGTGATCTGAATCAAGCAGTACGCCTGTTGTTCCAAAGCAGAGGAAGTTGTGGTCCTCCAGATTCTGTTGGACCCAAACTCCTGTCATCCTAACCCATTGGCCATGTTGGATGCAGCTGATGGGACCTGGAGACCAACATCTGCAAAGCCACAGTTTCTCCAAACCCGTACAATTTGCAACCACAACTTTCCTCCCACTGTGAACAGCACATGCAGGTGGCCCCAATTTGCTTCAGAACTCCAATGGGAGGAAATGTCCTCTTTATGCCATGCTCCTGATCCAACCCAGGGAGAACCATGAGCTATTAAGAAAAGAAATCAGCTACACAAAGATGAAAGAGTGTTGGCAAAAACAGAATGCTCTGGGGAAAGCAGCAGATGCCAGGAACATTAGAAGTTTTGAGAAGAAAGAAGATCACCCCCAAAGGGGAAATACCAAAGTTATACCACTAAAATGCATCTGTGCAAAAAGTGAGTACCTCCATAAGTAAACTCTTGCTTACTTATGCAGTTTACACTAACCTAATATTCCATTTCTTTGAGGCTCCTGAACTACGCAACTTTGTTGGCTCACATTAAGCCTTGAAATTTGATAGACTGAATCAAATACATTAATTTCAATTAGTTGTATGTGCTTAAGTGTGTTGATGCCAACAGCATCGATCCTAGAATTGAACATCCCATGGAACAGAACAAAATAAGACGTGAGCTTCAGCAGGGAAGAGAGCAGGAAGCTAATGCAACTCGTCTTTTAAACCATTGACAGCATAAGGTCTACAGGAACCATCTTGTTTTTGTTATTTCTGGGGCAGCCCAATGGCCCAGCTTGGGAAGAGGCTGCTAACACCAAAAAAATATCAACAATTGTCACCAGGTTCCTATTAACTGCCAGCAGCAAAAGAAAGAGCGAAATTATACATCTTTAAGCAAGAGCTAACAAGCAATGCTGACACATCCCAACACAGTGAGCATGGCAATATCAGTTAGTAAGGAAGGTTCCCCCACATTTCCCATACATGAAAGGGACCAATCAATGCAGAGTAATTGCAGAATGGCCACCTGGTGTTATCCTATACAACACAGTACACAACCTGGCAAAGCGTGTTCTCCTTCATAGAGAGCTCGTGTTGCAGTGGGGTCTGACAGGCCGCCCCTCTGTTGCTGGGCAGGTTGGTATGATGACCATCTGCAGTGATTGGGCGGTTGGGTTGGGTTACTGGGCAAATATTTCTGTTGCCATTTAGGGAGGGGCACGGACCAAAGGTTATAAAATCAAGTCACGCAGCACTGACTGGGCTCTTTTGCTGCGTGCATCGGATCAAGTGGGAAGGGAAACAGCTCTCTTGAACACTGCATCCCTTCCATGTCACAAAACAAAGACTAGGTGTATAGCCATCCTTAGAGCAGAGATTCGCAACACATCCTAAAATGTTGTACTTGTATCACAATGCATGAGTAATTCACATTTTAGGTTTTCTCCTGTTCTACTGAGTCACAACACCATAATCAAATATTCCCATAAATACAAAATGTGTCAACTTGAATTTTTCTGGCATTTCAGCCACACTAATTGTCCTTTCCCCCTTTCTCTCTCCAACCCCGGCTGCTCTTTTGCCATATTTCTTAGAAAACAGCAGCTGTGTTTATTCAAATAGCAACACTCTGATGATCTGATGATAGGGTAATCTGCTCCTATACCAAGCGCAACTGTCCTGCAGGAACCTTTTGCTGGACTCTAGACATCATTGTTTGGGTGATAACAAGCCCTTCAACAGGCTCCCAAAGCTTCGTGTCCATCTGGTTAGTTTTCTCATTCTTTAAGCTGGTTAGTTTATTGAATTTCTTACTGCCTGTATCATATTTTCCCCCTTCAGTTCCTGCAGCATAATTTCCCCATGCATCATTGTCAAAAAGTAATTCCACAACATGAACAGTTTCACTCCAATAACTTCCAAGCAAAGGGACTTAAGCATTACTTTGAATTACAATAGAAACCAGCCTTTGCATTCATCTGGCTCTCAGGACAATAAATTCAGTGGGTCTGCCAGTGCTCCTTATGAAACAATGTGAGCTCGACTGCCATAATAACTTAGCAGGCAGTTTACATATCTAATGATCCAAGACAAAAGGAAACGTGAACAACTAAATTAACCGTCTGAATTTAAAGCAAAACTCTCAGTCTCCCAGACATATGTAAAAAAAACCCAACCACGTCTGTAGCAAAGGAGCCTTGCACTTTCTACACCGTGTATTTACCACAAAAAAACTCTTTCTAGAGTAGGAGTGCAGAATTTTGGGGCCCCAGATGGTGCTGAACTACAACTCCCATTGGCAAGCGCTAATGGGAGTTGTAGGGACAAAAGTTTCCCACACCTAGACCATCCAAAGGAGAAAGCAAAAACTGCTCAAATATGTATTTATATGCAGCTTGGGTGCCTGCTTCCAAGATTGTAAAGCTCATGCATTGTTAATTAAGCAGGTTTTCCACTTTAGTTTGCCCATACTTGTTTATGCAACATTTTTCTATAAACGTATCATGGCAAAAGTCCAACATCCAAAAGGATGAAACTATATAGGCAATTCAATATTTTTCATGTAGCCCCAGCCTTCTTCCTCAAAAGCCACGGCCATCACCAATGCACATTCAAACTCCTCAATCCCACTCTTTCACTTCTGCTTTTTCCGGCCTCACCACAGCAGAATAAAATTCCCTGATCACACCCAAACCAGGGTCCATGTCCATTCTGACATCCTAAGTACTTTCAAAGAGCAACTTCAGTTTTAAATTGTTCATTTTCTATACATGGGATCATAAAAGACAGACCAAGGAAGTTCTTGAGCAACCGTTTGTTTAGGGAAATGTACATTTTCCAAAAGCACACAAAGGGCATTTCCACATTTAGATTTCATATTTTTATTGTCACCGAAGACATCTCTCAAAATACTATAAAAAGTGTGAAGTGCTAGCATGAAGGAATTTAAAGGACTAGTATAGAAAAGGATTGTCAGGAATAATAGGAACCGTCGGAGGTGAGGGATGAATTAGGCTCCAAATCAGGCCTTTGTTGTGGTGGCAGCTACCCTCTGCAATTCCCTTCCATCAAACAAGAGGGGTACCATGTCTACTCTCTTTTTGGCGCTAACTGAATACCTCCCTCTTCCAGCAGGTTTAAAAGGGTGGAGGGGTATGTGCGTTGCGTCCCATTGGTGTAGCGGTGGCGGCACCTACCCTGCTTCTGACAGGAAATCCTCTGACAGGAAACGACAACAAAAAATAGGGGTTGAGGAGAGTCAGTTGTGGGAGTGTGAGAAATGCCACTATTTTCATCTGAGGAACGTTGGAGGGTATCAAACACTTGAACAAGGACTGGTCCCATACCTGTGTATGCCCCTCTGAGGCAACTCCTTGCACAAAACTCCATATACGTCAGATGACAACCTCTTTCTAGTAGTTGTTATCAGCAGCACATTCAAAGAACAGGGAAGGTTATGCAACGTATTTCAGATTTTCTCACCAAGGATAGGATTTTTATCATTACTTTTGCACTGCTTCCCTCCTCATTCCAATTATCAGCTAATCTTGGAGGGGTAGGGTGGTCCCCCCCCTTTATATATGTTTCTTATCAGGTGAAATCATAATGGCTTAGGACTGACTGTTTTGAAGGCACTGAAAAGGAGCCATGCTGCACATCTTGGCCATCAACCCATTCTTTCATACCTCTGCACTACCTTCAGGAAGCACCACAGCAGCCATAAGTCATCGGCTAATTGTGGCAATGAAGTCCTTTGTAATAAAAGGTTTTTGCAAGGAAACGCTTACACAGATCGGCAGCATTTGTAAAATATATATATATATTTACTTGCAACCCTCTTGATTGCGATGATTAAGCTCATTTGTTTCCCTCAAGTGAATTGGGGTGGTGGGGAGGGGGGAGAGAAGTATACAAAAACAATCACATCTACATTCCCCTTCCTTGTATCTGACTTCAGACAGCTATAATTTACTAACCAACCTACACGGCTCCATGAGACAAATTCTATGTCTATAGCTTTCCATTACCGCTTAGCTGAGAGAGTATCCTAGGTATGCCAAATGCGTATAGGTAGAGCAATCAATAGGGGGAATGGGGGAGGGCAGAGGGGGGAGGGGGCGGAACAACATAATCGAAAACTATGTAGCAGGGTACCTAGGAAGGAACTTGATTAAATATCCACCCATTGCCGCTATTTCTAATCTCGTGCTGTTCAGGTGTTTACAATCCCTTTTGTGTTAGCCTCATATAACCGGAGTCTGGTTTAATTGCTTAGCAAATGTAATTTTATTAAAGAGATAAAGATATAGCTAACGCTAATAAGCTGCCTTTGAAATATAGAGAGCCTTTCACGATTGGATTTTTAGTTAGCTTGCTCTTTCTTTAGAGACTAATTGATTTTCTTGACATCTCTTTAGCCTGGCAAACTGCCTGCCTAAGTACTTTATCTGACCTTCAGGCAGCTTGCCAGCTATTGATCCGGTATCTACAATGACTATGTTGTAGCAGCTCTTCCAACTTTGATAAGAGCTAATGTACCAGGGTCCTCAAGACAGGAAGTCAATGATCACAAAATTTCTATCAGGCTGCCTATCTGTGCCGCCTAATTATTTAAGAATTTCAGGTTGTGTCGAAACAAGAGCTTTCAACAGTTGTACCAGTTTTTTTTGCACTGGGGAAATAAAGGCAAAATTGGGGGGCGGAGTATATGTAAACATATGAAAACATCCCATTTTTTGTTGCAGAAATGCAGACACACACGACGGTTGTAGCTATCTTATGATTCTATTCTATAGGTCAAGTATGGGGAAGTTCTCTACCACCCAGGTGTTGCTGAACTACAACTCCTATCTTCCCTAGCCATTGGCCATGCTTGCTGGGGCTGATGGGAGTTGTAGTTTAGCAAAAGGTTCCCCACCCTTGATATAGGTACAGTGGTACCTCGGGTTAAGTACTTAATCCGTTCCGGAGGTCCGTTCTTAACCTGAAACTGTTCTTAACCTGAAGCACCACTTTAGCTAATGGGGCTTCCTGCTGCTGCCGCGCCGCTGGAGCACGATTTCTGTTCTCATCCTGAAGCAAAGTTCTTTAACCTGAGGTAATATTTCTGGGTTAGCGGTGTCTGTAACCTGAAGCATATATAACCTGAAGCATATGTAACCCCGAGGTACCACTGTATTTGGAATTTCTACCTTGGAATGTGACGCGCCAGCTATTCTACCATGGATAACATATTGCTAAGATCCAAAGAGCTGCACAGCTAGATCTGCGTATCTAGAGGGGCTTTAGATGTGGTGTTTCCCAAAGGACAATTTCACCCACCCCCTGCTGCATGGCAAGCATATTTTGATACAGAGGAGACGTTCCAAAGTAGATGGTAATGTTGCAAGCTGTAATATGACATAGTGGCCTGTCCTTGGGCATGCCTGGCCTTTGGACCCTAACCATTGTTATATGCACTCAGAATTCCTAACAGGGGAGCTATCTGGGGAAGAGCTGAAATTCAACATTAGAGCATCTGCTTTATATGCAGCAAAATCCCAAGTTCAATCATTTTAGTTGAGTTAAAAACATGATCTAGGAGGACTGGGAACGAATCTTCGTGAAGAGCTGCTGGAAGTTCAACTAGACATTACTCCAAGTTCAGAGGCAGCCCTGTTTGTGGACTTCCTGGATACATCTGATTGGCCACTAGGAAGCAAGATGGAGGACTTAATGGACCTTTAGGCTGGTCCAGCTTAGCTCTCCTTATAGAATCATAGAATTGTAGAGTTTTAAAGGACCACAAGGGTCATCTAGGGCAACACCCTGCAACACAGGAATCTTTTGGCCAACGTGGGGCTCAGACCCACAACACTGTGAGTCTCATGCTCTGCAGGGAGAGCTATCACGGGCCACAAGCTCACTTTTTAATATTCACCCTTCGGTGCTTTTTGCTAAATGATTCACAAATTGCTAAGCCACTTTACTATGTGAGAGGTGGGGAAAGAATAGAATCCATTCCCACCCTCAGAATTGCTTGTTGGGGTGTGTGTGTGTGTGTGTGTGTTTTTAAAAAATGCAAATCAAAAACTGAGATACTCTCAGCCATAAATTCCTGGTTTTCTGCTGTGTGATGACGTAACTGACTGGAAAATAACTACTATGCTAGCAACATTTTTCACTGAACAATTGATTTTAAATGACTAATTACAGAGTACAACACAATGAACTGATGTGAAACCTACCCAAGTTCCTTATAATAAATGGGCACTTTTAGCTGGCATTTTCAAAAATGCTGTACTAGGTTCTGTAGCCACCAAAATGATACAAACATTATTGGTACCACTCAGCATTTTTAGCAGATAAGAATGAGGAAGTTTGTCTCCTTTCAAAATGTGCTTCTTCAGTTATTTGGAAAACATATACATTTGCTTGAGATTCCATTGGCTGGAAGAACGCATTTTCGTTCCAGTATCCAGGAGGCTTTTCTTTCTGTTTGAAGCATTTTTCAATTATTTGTATCTGAACCTTCATACAGCCCCTTGGAAGAGTTTTACTGTGCAATCCTAGCTATGTCTACTCAGAGTTGAATTAATGGGGACTCACCCAGGTAAGAAGAGTTAGGATTGCAGCCTTAGACTGTGTCCAGTCCTGTGTTTATTGTGGCATCACAGTCATGTTCAGAATTCCCTCCCTTGCCACCAATACTTGTTGTTTGTGTTGGAAGGAAAACTCCCATTGTTGATGGTGGAAAATTTTCTCCCATTGCAAACAGCAGTGATTGGAGGAGGGAGTGGATTCTGATTGGAACTGTGGTGGGGGCAAAGGGTTAAAGCCTTTCCTGGACAATCCTTATAGGGCTGGGGGTTTTTTTTAAAAAAAAGCAAGCATACCAGATCAAACTATGTGTCAAATGTTACATTTAGTTTGGCTCTTAGACTTCCAGCCAGACAACTAACATGGCAGGACACCATGGGCATAGCCAGGATTTATGTTGGGGGGCAGACTTCATGGGGGGGCATAACCTCAGTTATTTAAGTATTTTTTTGTTTTACTTGATTTGGGGGGGCAGCTGCCCCCTGCCCCCTGCCTCCCCCTCCCAGCTATGCCCATGCAAGACACCAATGGTAAAAGGAGTACCAAGAGGAATGGAAGAAATTTAAAGACTATTTAGCTAAATATGTTAAGATAACTTAAATAGAATTACTTGCGAGCATCAGATTGGCCTAGGATTTAAATAAGTGATGTTGTAGAATATTATGGTGTAAAAAAATGAAAAGAAAGAAAGATGTTAATTGACTAAGTAAATTTTATGTGAAAATAGTTTTGGAAAACTGCTACAATGATTCATATGGATATTCAGCCAGGGGGATTCGAGGAAGTCACCCAACAATGTTAACAAAAGTGGAATTATTACAGCTAGGATAAATGTTTGTTTTTGTTTTGTTTTTTTTGTTTGTTTGTTTGTTTGTTGATGTTTTCTTTTTATTTGTTTGTTATAAATTTGGAAAACTAATAAAAAAATGGGGGGGAGACACCAATGGTAAAGCTGCATTGTATGCCTAGAGATTTTCCCCTGCGCCTGACCAAGGGCTTTATGGCACCTGAGGGTAAGCAGTTTTTCAATGGTTTGAACTACGCAATCTCAAAAGGTGTAGAAAGGGAAAGAAGCCATAGCTTTCCAAGCAGTTTCATTAAAAATAAATAAATCTCAAAATAAGAAGGGATTGAATGCCTTGACTAAAGGAGGAACTGAGGTTGCATTGTATAGAAAAGAGCAGCGTTTCCATATGAATGTTTGTCCAACTTCACTTTGAGATGATAGGAGGCTCATGCAAGAATGCTGTGGGTCAGGGTAAAAAGTGCAAGTGTGCCGGCAGGTGGGCAGGCCCAAAAGCAGGCATGCACAATATTTCGGTGCAAATTTCTGCCTCTCCAACAAAACTAGATGTTACATTATCTCTGTACAGCACTGTTACAAACAATACAAGGAGAAAAGACGGGCTCCTTCTTTTTGAAAGCATTGGCAAACCCATTTATGCTTTCCTTTTCTGATCCCTGCATTCAAACACCAACGCGACCTCACCTTCTGACTCTCTCTAAATGCTGCAATGTAAACTCTCTGTCTCTCATACACAGAGAGAAAGAGAGAAATATGCAGCTCCAAAGCGGGGGAACCGTTTTATGATCATAGGTTGTTTAGATTTAATATAGTCTGATCTGGATTAGCCTCTAATCGAAATGTCTTTGGCCTCGTTGAAATGCTGCAACAGTGCCCCAGACATAAGCAGAGATGCAAGACGCCTCCCAGACTATTTGGCACGGGCCCAGAAAACGATCAGCAAACAGACAGCCTTTGCAAAGCTTGCGCGGAAGCAAGGGAAGAGCTTTGATTTGACTAAGACTGGCTGTGGTCCTGGTTTATAAAATAAATGTATCTGACAGCAAAGTCATCAGCAGAGGTAAAAGGAAAGCTGAAGCATTGATGTGTAGTGGGGCCGGCATCTGTTCCTGAATACACACACACTTCAAACTGAGGTCGATCCTCGTAAAAGAATCCACTGTCTAAATTTCCCAAGTTCTGGGTGTGTGGTTATTATTATTATTTTAAAAAAATAGACTCTGCTTAAATCATGGCTTCAGAATATTGTATTTATTTGTTTTCTTATTCATACTCATAGCCTTCACTTCAGCGAATGGTCCCTGGGTGGGCTGCAAAAATGTCATGAAAGCAAGTACGAATTAGGTAGCAAGCAAACCGCAAAACTAACCAATAAGAAAATTAACAGAGCAGCAGCCCAGAACCGCAATGGAGTGCCACCATGACTCCCCAATAAAACTTGGGAAGGCAGAACATTTAATCTGGCACACAAGTAAAAAGTTATGCAGTAGCTTGCAACACAGAGATGCTTCTGATCATTATCAATGAGCTGGAAACATTTAACATAAGGAATACAAGGAGGAGACGGGGAGCAGGTTCCATTAACTCTTGAAAGCCTATATCCATGTTTGGGTAAAACAGTGATTGAACTCTGCTTCAGGGAAAGGGCATATCTCGGTGGTAGATTTTGCATGCAGAAGGACCTAGGTTCAATTCCTGGCATCTTCAGATAGGGCTGAAACTTCATAGGTTTTTTTTTAAAAAAAGGTAAGGTACCCCTGGACGGTTATGTCCAGTCTAAGGCGACTATGGGGTTGCGGCACTCATCTCACTTTCAGGCTGAGGGAGCCGGCATTTGTCCACAGACAGCTTTCTGGGTGATGTGGCCAGCATGACTAAACCACTTCTGGCGCAATGGAACACTGACGGAAGCCAGAGCGCAAGGAAACACTGTTTACCTTCATGCCACAGTGGTACCTATTTATCTATCCCACAGAGGAACTTACGGTCTGCAAATAAAAACACCTTGAAGGTCCCAGGCCTCAGAGAGGTTAGGCTGCCCTCAACTAGAGCCAGGGCTTTCTCAGCTGCGGCTCCAATCTGGTGGAACACTCTGTCACAAGAGACCAGGGCCCTGCAGGACCTGACATCTTTCCGCAGGGCCTGCAAGACAGAGCTGTTCCACCAGGCCTTAGGTCAGGGCGCAGCCTGACTTCCTCCTCTGGCAATCTGCACAGAATTTTGCTTAACGGTTGCCATCAATTTGATTTTAATTAATTTTTAGAATGAGATGTTTTTAGAATGTTGGATTATTTGATTGTTGTTAGCCACCCTGAGCCTGGCTTCGGCTGGGGAGGGCGGGATATAAATAAAAATTATTATTATTATTATTACTATTATTATTATTATTATTATTGCAATGACCAGCTTTGAACAGCTAGGTTGGCAGGAGCAGGGAAAGAGGAATAGGAGCTCATCTCATCATGGGGATTTGAACTGCTGACCTTCTGACTGGCAAGCCCAAGAGGCTCAGTTGTTTAGACCACAGCGCCACCCACATCCCCGAAACTTGAATATGTGAATATGTCCTAACAAACTGGAAAGAACTGAATGGAATAGACAAATTATGTAGCCTCATTCTGTAGCCCTTAATAGCTTCTGCAAAGAGGCAACCGTTCCTTCTTGAATGAACTAGATGAACTGTAGAGTTGGAAAGCATCTGAAAACCATCCTATCCCTTACACTATGGCAAAATTCTTCTGACCCAGCAGGCTATCCTGTATCATTTGAGCTATAAAGTGTCACAAGTAGAGAACAGAAACAAGCGAGGCATGCCCTCCCAGAGGAGTGTGTGGCAGAGGCAGAGGAGACTTTATTAAGTCCAAGGCACTGCTAGCTTCAGCATCTCATCTCCCAGCAAACCTGTGGGGCATATGTCACTCCTGGCTGGGATCCTAAGCATACTTGGTTAGGAAATAGAATGAAATAAATGAGACTTACTTCTGGATAAACATGGTTAGGGTTGCAGCCAGGAATAACATAGCCTACTGGAGGCAGCTGCCTGCTCCCTATCCTGCTGCTGGCTGGATGTTGATGCACCATAACTGAGTGGAGGAATGCTCTGCCTCCAGTTCCTCATCTTAAAAGAAAAAGAAGCTGACATATCCAGAGTGTGGAGGCATCAGGTAGCTTGTTTACCTTGTCCAGCCATTAACTCTCCAGTCTCAAACCCATCCTTCACACATCAAAGTGATAGCATTGCAAGATACCTCATTGCAAGATACCTGCTCCAGATGACATCATAGTGATGTCAGGTGAGACTGTGCTTTGAAGCCCTGGCTATTGGACTTCAGAGCACAGCATGAGGCTGCTTGAAAGCTCTTTTGCAAACAGCCCCAGGCTCTCTGAATCTCCAGAAGCTGGACATTTAAAGAGCAGGATGAGACTGTTTACAAAAGGGCTTTCTAACAGCCCTGACTATGCTTTGACTGCACAGGTGATTTGCGGTAAATCAGCAAGAATTTCTGCCTTCCGGTTGTCTGACAATAGGAACAACTTTAAAGCGCTAAGTTTGGATTCCTAGAAAGAATGCTGGGCAGCATGGTGGAGAGAAAGGAACCAGGAGAGGGTTTGTATGTGAAAGGACTTGTGAGCTTGTTCTGGTGCTGATTGCAAATCCCTGGGCTAGACATGTACTCAGAGGCACTCTGTTCCTTAGCGTTCCGAGCTGAGCTAGTAATTTACTCCAGGATGTGGTGGTTGGTGGAACTCAGGGTTCTTGTGAAAAACAAGCTTGAAGTCTATACACCCTTGGTTGAATGGGCAAATGGTCTAACTTGGGTAAGGCAGCTTGTGATATACTCCAGTGATGGCCAAACTTGGCCCTCCAGCTGTTTTTGGACTACAACTCCCATCATCCCTAGCTAACAGGACCAGTGGTCAGGGATGATGGGAATTGTAGTCCCAAAACAGCTGGAGGGCCAAGTTTGGCCATCACTGATATACTCCCTACAGCATAGGGCAGGTGTGGAAAACCTTTGGCCTTCCAGATATTGCTAAAACTGCAACTCCCATTATCCCTGGCCATTGGTTATGTTTGTTGGGGCTGATGGTAGCTGTGGTTCACCAACATCTGGAGGGTCAAATGTTCCCCAGAACTGGTGCAAGGTCTGCCTACACACACACATGACAACACAACGATAAGCCCCAGTATCCAGATGATGGAGTTTTTGGAGCTAGCCGACCTAACCGGAAGAGTCCGCGACCAGAAGGAGGAGAAGTATCAGAAAGAATGGACAAAATTTAATGATTATTTAGTTAAATATGTAAAATTAAATTAATTGGAAATAGCTTGCAGATGTTTAATTGGCTTAGGATTTCATATAAGTTAAGTGATGAATCAATATGTTTAATTTTAAAATTAAAGGATACAGTATAAGGATGTTAATATTTAAGTTAAATTTCATAAGAACTTTGATTTGGAAAACCATTAAAAGGAAGTGCATGGAAATTCAACCAAGGGGAAGAGAGGAAGTCACTTAACAATGTTAATAAGTGTAATTTTAATAAGGTTATGATCCATGTTTGTTTATTTGTTTGTTTTGTTTATAATTTTGTGAAAATTAATTTTAAAATTATATTAAAAAAGATAAGCCCCAGTATCCCTAAATAATTTTGCTGCTATTCTACATTGTTATAGCAATTGCATACCCAACCTCACATGGGATGCATTTGTTTTCTCTTCTTTACTTGATAACATGATTTAAAATGACTTTATCGGAGCAGCTAGGGATTCAGATGACCAGAGTACAGTCGTACCTTGGTTCTCGAACGTAATCCGTTCTGGAAGTCCGGTCGACTTCCGAAATGTTCAAAACCAAGGTACGGCTTCTGATTGGCTGCAGGAGCTTTCTGCACCCAAGCAGAAGCCACATCGGATGTTCAGCTTCTGAAAAATGTTTGAAAACCGGAACACTTCTGGGTTTTCTGCATTCAGGAACCAAAAAGTACCAAGGCGTTTGAGAACCAAGGTATGACTGTATTTTCCAAATTAGGCAAACGCTCTAATGGGTCAGGCTTTTGGAGAAGCTAGCTCAGCATTTGCCTGCACTGCAGCTGGCCCCGAAATCTTTTGCCAAGCTTGAAAGTCCCTCAGAAGGGATCTCCATCAATAAAAATGTCATTTTAATCACCATTATCTCAGTGATGCAAGTGTAATATCCATTTTAAATGGTATGGGAAACTACCACGAAGCCATCTACAGACTACAAAGTCTTTTTACTTTTAATTACACATTTCTCACATGCACACGCACATTTACAATTTCAGCTTGATAACTGCTTCAGAAATTACCGCGTGAAGATAATACAGCTGTAAAAGCACTTCACAACCTCTGCCAATGCTTTGGGTGGATTCATAGAGCTGGCAGAGGGCTTTTTATAAAAAAGATACAACCGTACCAGAAATAAGTAATTTAACAGTGGTTCGGTGTAAAATTAGCTCAGGCTATGTAGTAAAAGGAGACGTCTGCAAAGTCTCAGTTTTCAAACCTACTTACTAACTATAGCCTGAGCTCGTTGACGGTGAGTAGAAGCACTCAGCCGCAAAACGCTTCAAGCGCTGCAGCCTAGATATAGGGTCAATGTTGTTGTTTTTCACCCTTGTCAACATTGTGCAGCCTCACAGTGAAGTGACCGTTGCTAGATGAGTTATAATTCACAGGGAACAAGCTAGCAGTTCACCATGGGCATCTAGTTTCATTAGCACATCCCAAAAGCCAGAGGAAGCCAGTGACCAAGGGGATATCAGGTTTCTTTTCATCAAGCTATCCACAGGGCCAAGTTCTGATCCTGGACCTGTGCCTAATTGTGGGCATTCCATTCTTTAGGTTTGCACTAGGGAAACTGCCTCTCTGCGGCTTCATTACTTGGGCGCAGCGGCAGGCCAGCGGTGTGTTCAGCCTCAACTTGATAGAGTTGTGTCTTCTGCATCCCCAGGGAGTAATACTGACCTTTGTCAAGTGGGAAGCAGCTCTCTGGAGAATAATGAATCTATTCACAAAGTGAGATACCCAGGCTTCTCCTGCGCAGGAGAACTGACTTCCTATATTTGCTGTGCTTTGCAATTCTCCACCGTGGTTTTGCTCCTCTCTTTGTTATTTGGATGTTGGCTGCTTTTACTTTATAGTTTCCATTGTACATTGTACTTACTTAAACTGTGATCTGTTTGCAACCCACTCTGAGAACATTAAGCAAAGGGCAGTGTGTAAATACAAATAATGAATAAATACAAACACAAATAAATAATAAATACAAATAAAGGAAGTAATTCAGGAGAATAAACAATGAAGGCTGGATGTATCTGCCTTTGACTAGACAACCCATTTATTAAGCATTCATCCCAATTTGTTTGTGGGGAGGTTAGATGATGTTACATCGAAGCCAATGCCAGTTGCTAAGCCACAGTTTCCAGTGCATTTTCCCATCACTTTCCTTATTGCAAACAGTCCAGTCTTTGGGGAAGGGGGTTTGAGGTGTAAGACCTCTGAATCAACTATAATTGTGCCCCCGAATTTGCTGGAATGTGATTGAATCCCACCTAAAAAGTAGAATCATAGAATTATAGAATGGGAAAGGATCACGAGGGTCGTCTAGTCCCTGCAATGCAGGAATCTTTTGACCAAAGTGGAGCTCCAAACAACAACCCTGAGACTAAGGGTCTCACCCTGTATTGTATGAGCTATCCCAGGTCTGGAAGCCACCTAGGAGAGGCCTGGATTAAAATTCTTAGTAACTCATGAAGCTAAACACGATTTCTCCGCCTAATCTGCTTGTGATGGAGGCACAAGCAGCACTTCTTGACGTAACTGTGGGATACATCAAAATGTACAAATTCCACACAAATAGGTGAAATATATGTTGCTTTAAAATCCTTAATGTTGGATTGATCTGCCTTGAAGTGCTATTTTTGCAGGAGCAAAAGTGGTCAATTGCTTTCCTGTCCTGTATTTCAGACTATATTCCTCAAGCTGTGTATCCCTGGCTTTTACAAGATATAAAAAAATAACCACAGCCCTCTTCAAAGGTTTTTATAGTATCATCATCACATGCAATTTAATCTTGAATATATTCAATATCAGGCACTTGAACCTTGCTGGAAACCTTAGAAGGCCTAAAAGGGAAGCCCTGGTTATGTCCTATTTGTGTATTAATTCAGCTTCACAAGGTGAGCAATATGCACTTCAGATTTCAGGGTAAGTAATATAAAACAGCAGCGAGGAACCTCTGACGCAGACTTTCTCATTCGGCCCATGGTGTGACCTGTCCAATTCCACCCACCTGTCCAATACTTGACATCACATGATGTCAGGCATGGGTCATGTAAATATGTGGGGCCTATTTGAAAAGGAGGAGTCAGGAGTACAATCTAATTCCAAATCAAAATAGCAAAAAACAAAGGAAAAAATGACCAGCAGTTGCAGCTCTTCATCAGCAAGGGAAGAGCTTCAGGTCAGTGGTAGAGCATCCATTTTGCGTGCAAAAGTTCTCTGATCCAGTCCCTGGTGTCTTAGCTGTCACTGGGCAAAATAATCATACTCGGATTACATTTCCATCCGAAACCTTTGATGTTCAAATTAGCATATAAGCAAGGTGAGGTCCAAAGGCACTCCACATGCATAGCATAGCTAAGTGTGCTAAGATGTTGATCTAGAGGGTAACCCACACTGTGAGCTCCCATTATAAAGGAGCAAGTATGCATGATTTTAGTGCAACAAGTGAGGTGTTTCTTTGGACTGGGCAAGCAGATGGGAACTTCTTCTGGTGGGCTGGGTCTGAGCTGTCTGTTTGCACTGGCATCTCTGTGTCCTAGCTGACAGAGGAGGTGACTGGGTCTCTGTCGCCTCCTTGGTGGGCGGAACTGACAGAGGGTTAGGCTCTGGTGGCATGAGAAGCAATGGCAGAGTTGGCATGGTGTGACTTGGTGCTGGGACTGCGTGTGAGTTCTAACATAGGGTGATGGGTTCACACCCTGCTGGATGCTTTCCCTGGTAAGGATTACTCACCTGTGGTATCTCCCTTGGACAGCTCTGGTGCTTCCTGGGGCCCTGACATGGTCCTTCCCCAGAATCATTACCCTGCAACCCCTCAAGCTGTTCTCACCCCTTTTTGCTGATCTGACCCCTCCATGTTGTCATTGAGGCTCATGATACCTGACATCTCCAGGTAGTTTTGGGAACATGCCTGTCTGGTACCCTGGAGAACCATGGCTAGTCAGTGCTAACAGTATTGAGCGAGATGGACCAATGGGACACAGGTGGCACTGTGGTCTAAACCACCAAGCCTCTTGGACTTGCCAATCTGAAGGTCGGTGGTTTGAATCCCCATGACGGAATGAGCTCCCGTTGCTCTGTCCCAGCTCCTGCCAACCTAGCATTTTGAAAGCCCACCAGTGCAAGTTATAAATAGGTACTGCTGCGGCAGGAAAGTAAACACCATTTCCGGGTGCTCTGGTTTCCCTCATGGTGTCCTGTTGCACCAGAAGCAGTTAAGTCATGCTGGCCACATGACCCTGAAAACTGTTTGTGGACAAACACTGACTCCCTCGGCCTGAAAGCGAGATGAGCGCCGCAACCCCATAGTCGCCTTTGACTGGACTTAACCATCCAGGGGTCCTTGACCTTGGCCTTTTTTTACCTAGATGGACCAATCTTCTGACTAAGGTATAAGGCCTCTTCCTATATATTGTCCAAGCAGGGCTGTCACCAAATCCTATAGTACCTCACTTGGTAGAAACCAGGTGTAGAATTGTGCCTTTACATCTGGGGAAAGCAGAGGGCTAATAAATGCCTAACGCTTGAGTAAGAAAATGAAAATCAATACCCATAACATACTATTTTCTCATCTGCTGTCTTTACATACCAGACGGTTTACTGTTATTTTACAAGTCAGTAAATATATACATTGTCTGCCAAGGAAAAGAAAGCAGTCTTTTCCAAGTCCTCCTTCTCTTCTCTGCCAGGGCTTTTTTTTTATACAACTGGCAATGCAAATTCAGGTGAAACTTTAGTCTGTCATTTTAAGGTTCTCATAGGCGGAGGGTGGGGGTGGAGAAACTTGCCATCATCTTTTCCAGTATCTCTGTGCTTACATTTCCTCATCAAGAAGACACTCTCAGGGAGACGACATACATATTTAAACGATGGGAAGCAAGCACGAGATCTCATGGGGCCTAATGAGAGCGACTTCTGAAATTATCACAATTATCATTCCATTATTGCAAGACAAACAACCTCATTTATTATGCTGGGCTGCTGCTAAGCTCTGGATTCCTTCCTGCTCAGTTACACAGCTGGTAACTTAAGTACGCCACACAAGCAGCATTTGCATTGAGTACTTCATTAATTTTTATTTTAAAAAAATATTACAGAGCTCTGGAACTTGGGCAGATCCCCAGTAAAAGAGCAGCCGTCCAGCATCAATTCACCAGAAATAAATGTAGTTTGACATTTTCAACCACAGGGACATGGTGTTTGTTTAAACACACAAACAAAAATGGACTCTTTTAGAGGAGGAGGA
This sequence comes from Podarcis muralis, assembly GCF_964188315.1. Taxonomy (NCBI): domain Eukaryota; kingdom Metazoa; phylum Chordata; class Lepidosauria; order Squamata; family Lacertidae; genus Podarcis; species Podarcis muralis. Next base: position 101,269,232 of record NC_135655.1, read on the forward strand.
GGAGGAGGAGGAGGAGGAGGAGGAGGAGGAGGAGGAGGAGGAGACCATCTTAATTGGTTAAAAAACCCCACTTCATCTTAAAAAGGTGACTACAATGCAGCTGTATGAGTTGAGGATAATGCAGTTGTTTAGCACACAAATTTGATCGAAGTGGACTCAGGGTCTGTAGACACTCCCATTTACACTGCATCCAGGTACTCCTATCACAGGTCTAGGAAGCAGTATACACACAACGTTAGCCACGATTCATTTCTTACCTGTAACTATCCTATGGTTTACTATGAAATCAGGCCTTTTGATCTGTTCATTCCCAAACCAGATTCAATCGGAATTGAGAAAAGCAACAACTTAGCTGCGTTTCAATCCAGTAATGTGTACACACAGCCAAGAACAAATGGACTTGTTACAATTGGTACTTGTAGGACAGCAGTAATCCCAGTAAACATCCAGAATTGGTATTTATGTAAAGTATATATATATCACTGACTTAAAATACAGATACAGTGGTACCTCTGGTTATGTACTTAATTCGTTTCGGAGGTCCGTTCTTAACCTGAAACTGTTCTTAACCTGGAGCACCACTTTAGCTAATGGGGCCTCCTGCTGCTGGTGCACCACCAGAGCATGATTTCTGTTCTTATCCTGAAGCAAAGTTCTTAACCCAAGCTACTATTTCTGTGTTAGCGGAGTCTGTAACCTGAAGCATCTGTAACCTGAAGTGTATGCAACCCGAGGTACCACTGTAGGTTGTTCTTTCACTCAGCTTCAGATCCAAGCTGGTTGGGTGAGGGGAGAGAAAAATCAAAACCCAGAGCACTTCGAAGGAGGAGAAGTGGGGGAGGTAGGGTGCAAAATCACAACCCAGACACATGTAGAAGCCCCCCCCCCCACTGGTGTGGACAGCAAGTGGCAGAACAGTAACCAACAGCCACGACACAGAAACATAATGTTTCCTGTGGCAGTTTATTTCCCGGGGGGGGGGTAAAATCCCAACAACTTCAATCCTTGGTCAATCCTTGACCTTGGTCGGCTCTCATGCGTGTTCACTTCATCAAATCTGGCCCTCTTTGAAAAAAGTTTGGGCACCCTTGCAGTATACCCTATAGAAAGAGTTAGCTTTAAAGGGGGGAAAGTGGTAAAGAGAAAGATTAAGAAGGAACACAGTGTTTTTGCTTAGCTGCCCGGGTGACAGTCAGTTTTGTGGATGTGTGTCTCCTCCTGGCCATAAGAATAGTTCTGCTATTCAAGCCAGTAGACCAGCCACACAGAAGCCTGTGGAAGGGGAAGCACACAAGTGGGACCTGAGTGCAACGTCACTTCCCCACTCTTGTCTTTTCCAGCAACTGGTATTCAGAAGCCTTACTGCTCCTGAAAACCAAGCACAACAAATCGGTCTATATGCATTGGTCCTTTCTCGCTGATGTTGAGCCCAGCATAACTGCAGGCCATCCACCAGCCACTAAAAATGCATCAGTGTGTGCCACTGTCTTCGCACAGTTCCTCTGTACTCTGCCAGCACAAAGCAAACCTCATGTCCTTCCGCAGCACAGATTGTTTTGTAAAATGTAAAGCCCTGCCTTGATGTTTTATTGTTGGTTCTTTTCGCATAAAACCTTTTACCCCCATGGCTCTATATGGAAGAACTTAATGTTCTGGTAATTAAATAAACATCTTTGATCACTGCCCTAGAGTCTGTCTCTCTCTTCCCATCAGACTAATGTCTCAAAAAGCAATCCATGTAAAGGGGAAGCCACCAGTCCTGTCTGTCAAAGTGCCCGGCAGCTTTTAAGCATTTCTGTCTCCCACCCCACCCCATCATTAGTTTGCAGTCCCATCCCAGAAGTTATAAACTCTTCCCTCTCATTTTGCCCCCTTCATATGCAAGCAGAATTCATTTTTCACCCTCTTTTTTTAATGCCCTGTTTTACTAATACTGTACTGAAAAAGCAACTGGTTTTGATTTTTTAAATAAATAAATAAAAACCCTCTCGGTCTCTTTTCATAATAGGTAAAACACAACACCTGAAGCAATTCCAGGTTGGATGTACTTTTTACAAGGCACACATACTGCCCTGTTCAATCTGGCAATTTGTATGCTACTTCTTCATGTTAGGAGAAAAGTTAATGGTATTAATGTCATTTGCTTAAAGCAGGTTTTACTGTAAACCCTAGGTCTGATCTATGACGTATACAGATAAACAGATTTACAAAGCAGCAGTGCAAAGAGCACCTTGTCCGTCAAGGACATAAAGTGCTGTGCAATAAAATCAGGCTGCAAATTTGACATCTGTATCTTAGCAGGGCTATTTATGGTCTGAAAGCACAGGTTGCTATATGGAACGTGCAACTGTATATATGCCCATATGCAGTGTGATTGAACATATATGTCAAATGCATCTCATATCATTACACAAACAATGATTTTCAGCCATTGTATCTCATGTCATTTGACTCCTTAAAATCCGTAAAATTAGGCAACTAGAATTTATGGTTACAACTAGAAATTCAGACTACAATCCTATACCCACTTACGTGAGAGTAAACCCCCATTAAACCCAATGGCACTTACTTCTGAATAAATATGTATAAGATTGCACTGTTATGCACATAATTTAAGGATGCTCTGGTCCATGGGGTCACAAAGAGTCAGACACGACTTAACGACTAAACAACAACAACAATGATAATGACAATAATAATAATTTGTTTATTATTTATACCCTGCCCATCCGGCTGGGTTTCCCCAGCCACTCTGGGTGGCTCCCAACAGATTAAAAACAGAATAAAACATCAAATATTAAAAACTTCCCTAAACACGGCTGCCTTCAGATGTCTTCTAAAAGTCAGATAGTTGTTTATTTCATTGATATCTGATGGGAGGCCATTCCACAGGGCGGGCGCCACCACCGAGAAGCCTTCTGTGCATGCATCCCAAGTGGTGAAAGACTTGGGGGGGGCAGAACATACCTCAGTTTGGTTTCCTTGAAAGGAAGGTTACTACATATTGTCGTGTCTTTGTGGCGTAAGGTTTTATTTACACAAGTATGTGTGCTCTCACATCATTTAACACTCCAACCAATCTCACTCCTCCATAAAGTTTCCAGAGGGGCTCCCAAAGCCATAGCTTTGGATTTAGCAGAGAGGACAAGACAAGCCTCCACGTCGTCCCACCTCCATCCCAGCCCAGACGTAACAAGACAGATCCCAAGTCTAATGCACTCCTTACATACACCTCGGATGAAGTGGTCTACAGCCAGGTGAGGGAGAGAGGCCTGCCCCCCTCCATCACTAACTCGGGGCAACACACCTGTACGTGGCCTCTAGTGCTGTAAACAAATGTTTTCACAGACTTGTCAAGGACCATTAACTTGACAAAGAGACTACTTGGGTCACGTGAAAACCCCATCTTATGGATATAAAACCACAGGCTTGAAGGGCACCCAAAGATGGTACCCCCACTAACCCCCTAATCTTAATACACATGTATCTAAGAGCACAATAAATGAATGTTCAATGCTAAGCATCTCACAGTGCAATTGCTTTTCAAATATGGGGAGCTTCTAGTGGTTAATTGCCAGTAAAACTACTGCCTGCCTTCAGGCCGAACACACCAGGTCCCAACAAGGACAAAGAGTCTCATCTGTTGAGTGGATAGGGAAGCTCACACTGTTCAGAGAGGCGCTCCATTTTATTTAGTAGTTATTCAACGGATGGCATTTCTCATCTGGCTTGCTGAGAGGGAGAGGGGAGTGGTGGTGGCACAGTGAGGTCATGGGGGTGGAGCCAATCCAACGCCTCCACCACTGTGCCTACAGTGTGCCAAGCTCCCTGCTGCTTTGCGCCTCTCTCTCAGTAACTGGCAGTGATGCTCAGCGATTGCCAGGGATGATCTTGTTTCACATGCTGCAGGCTATAGGGTTGCTGCTACCAAACCTGGGCTCACAGGAAGCAAGCCACGAACCGTTCGTTGCCTCGGTTGCATTCCCTGCTGAAATCGTTTAAAAGCCAGTATGGCCAGAGCCAAACTTTGATATAAACTCTCTTTTTAAAAATGTACATCAGCTGGTTCTCAGATTAGTTAATGTTTGCACAGCACTTTGAAAACTGTAGAGGATATGTAATTGTTGCCAAGGATTATTGTTTTTATTATTGTGGCAGATGGAACTAATCTATCTCAGTAGATAAAATCTCATCAATGATTCATCGCTATGCCTCCAGCATCAAAGCTTTTTGCAGATCCAAGAGAATCATTTTGTACCTGGTAATTTGGCCAGTGTCTTCCGGATTTTACTTACTGTCACTGACCCATTTTGGAGGAGGAGAATCCTCCCTTTGCCTTCAACTGTCCATGTAGCCTGGTTCCTACCAGAAGCATAAATGTTCCAACATGCAACATACAGACGTTTCCTATCACAGCACGGATCATTGTCTAATACAATTCCCATCATCTCTGACAATGGACCATTCTGACTGGGGTTGCCACCTTTGTTCTGGCAAATGCAGGACAGGGCGAGGCAGAGCGGGGGGGGGGGGCATTTTTAAAAACAATCTGGTGCTGAAATGACTTCAAAGCAATCCATTCCAATCTATTTCAGACTGACAGGATGGCCCTTCTGGAATTTGTCTTACACACAAACATGAATTTGTAAATCTGTCTGTGCTTGGCTAAAGGTAAAGGTACCCCTGCCCGTATGGGCCAGTCGTGTCCGACTCTGGGGTTGCGCGCCCATCTCACTTAAGAGGCCGGGGGCCAGCGCTGTCCGGAGACACTTCCGGGTCACGTGGCCAGCGTGACGAAGCTGCTCTGGCGAGCCGGCACCAGCGCAGCACATGGAAACGCCGTTTACCTTCCCACTAGAAAGCGATACCTATTTATCTACTTGCACTTAGGGGTGCTTTCGAACTGCTAGGTGGGCAGGAACTGGGACCGAACGACGGGAGCTCACCCCGCCGCAAGGATTCGAACCGCCCACCATGCGATCGGCAAGTCCTAGGCACTGAGGTTTTACCCACAGCGCCACCCGTGTCCCTCTGTGCTTGGCTACCCAGAGCTTAAAAACTTGACCTTTCAGAAACCCTTTCAAACACATGCATTTGGAGAGAATCCCTAACCTGATGAGAGAGGGGGGGGGCCTTGAAATATAGGACAATCCTTCCTGTATACAGGAGAGTTGGCAACCATAACTGAGGCTGAAGGGCCAGAGGTTACCCACCCCAATGGTTATTGTTGGAGAGCAGCATGTTCCTCTTGAGCTGCCACTTTGTTTCAGGGGCTAGGGGCAAGGAGAATGCCTCCTTGAGTAAAAAGATATTCAGCCCTTCCCTTGGCCTTGATTTGAGTCTTGCTCACAGAGGCCTACCCTGTCCCTGAAAAATGGCTCTGCCACATGTAACAGCAATGCCATCCTATGCCAGTCCATTTGCACTGCCTATCAAGTTGTGGGACTGGCAGAAATTATGCAGTGTGAATGGCGACTGATTAAGTCAGTCCACGAGACTGTGTCTTTGCTTCTTGCCCCGAAGAGCCTCTGTAGGAAATTGCCATGTGCATGAGCCTGAATATTTCAACAGAACAGTTCTAGACAAACTGGAGGCCTCTGGGTTAGCCTTCTAGCATGAAAGAGTGGCTGAGTAAGCACACATTTTGTTGAGTGCAAACCAAACCACAACATTATATAAGTTACTTGTAAATCATAATGTAAGATCATCATAAGCAGTGTAGAATCTTAAGAGTGCGGGTGCTCCAAAAAGATAATTGTTTCCTTTTACATGGGGGCATTTTGACCTTACATGTTTTCCAGCTGATTTCAGAGAGGGAAGCTTCTCAGCAGGAAGACAGAGCTACTCTCCTTTGGAGATAATGAATCTCAGTGACTTTTCCATTTAGGTTAGCTCAGCTTCTTAAGAAAACAACAGGTGACTTCAGCACTTCTGCATGCAAGCATTAATGTGACCGAGTGCTGTGTTGCCCTGACATTGACCTGTTTGCTTTGCTCAAAGGGGAGTTGGCAATATGGTGCAAAACACTTTGGTCCCCAATGTCACTCCTGAGCACTTGAAGATGAAAAGAGCCTTGCCACTGAGTTTGGCAGTGCCAGGACTGAAACCCATGTTCCACTAGATAGATAGATGATAATGATAGATGATGATGATGATAGATGATAGATAGATAGAGATGATAGATAGATAGATGATGATAGATAGATGATAGATAGATAGATAGATAGATAGATAGATAGATAGATGATAGATAGATAGATAGATAGATAGATAGATAGATAGATAGATGATAGATAGATGATAGATAGGTGATAGATAGATAGATGATAGATAGATAGATAGATAGATAGATAGATAGATAGATAGATAGATAGATAGAGATAGATAGATAGATAGAAGATAGATAGATAGATGATAGATAGATAGATAGATAGACAGATATTCAGAGTATGACAAAATGTGAAGAGAGAAGGAGTCAGGCTGAGCTACAGACAAACATCAGCATAAAGGGCAGACAAGAAAGGCATTGGGGATTTTCCCACAGGAAATATTCCTGGCTAATAATGGAACAGAGGGGCGAACAATTGCCAGCCTCCTAAATAAAGCGCCGAGAGACAAAATTACTTTCTGAGGGATGTTTTTACCAAGCAAGAGCTAAAGACCAGTGGTTGCTTATTTCTATAGCTTGAGAGGCCTACCCTAAATAGAGGTGTTGGCAAAACTTGATTTGAATCAGTTAGGGGACTCAGTTATACAGATGCAAATAAAACATTTTAATTGTGTTTTAGGTGCAATATACAATGTGACACTAGATGGCGAGTGCTATGGAAAATTGAATGTATTTTTAAAAACACTTTTTTAATAATAAAAAAAAGCATTTTCAGAACATGTAGGTTCCACCAGCGATAAGCTTTAAAGTTATACAATGAACAAAGAACATACTTTTCTCTTGTTCAGCTATCAGCCATGTTGCAATCTTATCCTCAGCCATTCACCAATTGCTCTTCTGATTCTGATAAAGAAGGAGGAGAAACTTCAAAATCCACAGCTACCATAGCCTTTGTTGAAATCAACCAACCCATCCCCAGTGAAGGCAAACCTAAAAAGAAAGGGAGACATTTCATTGTTCCATGTAGTAGGGCCCAGATAGCGACTCCCTCCAATGAAAACACATGGAAGTCAGTCCCTAAATAGGACTTCACTTAAGGCAACATGTGTGGAAAGTTGCTGTAACCCAGGAGTCAGCAACCTTTTTCAGCCATGGGCCAGTCCACCATCCCTCGGACCATGTGGTGGGCCGGACTATATTTTGGAAAAAAAAAGAATGAACGAATTCTTATGCCCCACAAATAACCCAGAGATGCATTTTAAATAAAAGCACACATTCTACTCATGTAAAAACACACTGATTCCTGGACCGTCCGTGGGCCGGATTGAGAAGGCAATTGGGCCACATCTGGCCCCCGGGCCTTAGGTTGCCTACCCCTGCTGTAACCAATGCACAAATCAGAACCATTTTTTTCCTACCATTAGAAGGGAGCTGGGAACTTTGAGTATACTCTACACCCAAACTGAATGCAGTTTGAAATTTATTTTATTGCTGTAAAACTGCTGGTAGTGGGGCTAGTAAAAAAACGAGCTCCTGGATTTAAAGACAATCTTGTTACTCTTGACAGATTGGTTGTTTCATATCATTTTGGAACTGCAAGAGTAAGCGAGATTACATTTATATAACTTTGAAACTACCAGTGGAAAAAGGAGTGAAATTAAGTTAGACCCATTTTGCACTGAAAGGTACAAGCACTTTGTGCTCTGATGTGATGGCAAAGAAAGCATCGTCTTTGCGATGAACACTAAGATTATAAATGAATTTCTTGGTGGGTTGCTTAGAATTTCTTTTCCATCACAATTGTTTTCCCCGCCCATCTGCTTTAATATTATTAGAAACTAATGGGTTCTGTGCCCTAGAGGAACATTCTGGTGAGACCAACAGCAATAAAGCCTCAGATGTAAATACAGCAATATTTCTGCATTACAAAAATCTTCATTTTAAGGGAGGCTGTCTATATTAGAATTGCAGAAATTGGGTTAATAAAGAAAAAGCTATTAGATAATGAGGCACTGTCATTTCCCCTTTTTCCCAAAGAAGTTCATGAATCATAAGTATCACATTTGTCATCACTATGACTTCTATGGGGGAAAACCAACTGCAGGGTTTTTTCCGCAAAATAAATCATCTTCCCCTTAGTAATCCTTGCTCAGATGAAACTCAGAAACCCTCAAGATTTCATTCGAATGTGGATGCTATTCCTTGTTAAGACAAACATCAACATAACCCAAAATTGTATCTCTCTGTTTTCTTATTGAACTCTATATCTACTAGGAAAGCATCGGGGCTAAACCAAAATTAGATTCATAGCCACAATGGGCTGAAAGAATTAAAGTTGAGTATATTTCAAATCAAATATAAGCCTCGTAATGGTATGTGTTCATTTCGCTTCTGTTATTCTATTCTATTACATTGCTTTCTAATATTTTATTATCAATAGAAATTAACACAAATGCAGACTTTTTCTCCTTCTGAAAAAATTACTGTTGGACAAATGTGGGCCTGAGCATTCCATTAGGAAGTCATTGTTTTTTGCTTCTATGCTTTATAGCAAACTTCCATTTCAGTGCCTTGATAGAATCCTTAGCACTTTCCCAAATTTTTTGGTGGGGGGATTTTTGGTTAGGCAGATAAACATTTGTACCTTATAATAGTACAAGGCAAATACAACTTATACCCCATTTGCAATCAACTCCCATTTGCAGAAGCTTCTTGTGCTCCTTGCAGGCTCTGTCTACCCCAAGAATCTGCACTGGAGGGTTAATGGATACCCTCCAACATTTCTCCGACGAAAATAGGGACGTCCCATTCCATAATGATATTACTATTTATACCCCACGCATCTTACTGGGTTGCTACAGCACTCTGGACAGCTTCCAACATATATAAAAACATAATAAAACATTCAACATTCTTTTAGAAACTTCCCTATACAGGATCGCTGGCTCAGGGGTTGGATAACTCCATACTCTCCAACATTTCTCCAATGAAAATAGGGACACCCTTAGGAAAAGTGGGATATTCCAGGATCAAATCAGAAACCAGGACGGCTGCTCTAAATCAGGGATTCCCCTGGAAAATAGGGACATTTGGAGGGTCTGCATTGCATCCACTGATGCAAAATTAATGCTGTTGAATAAAATACTGACTGAATATATTGTTAGCAAACTTCTGGTCATGTTGATCACATGCCAAATGCCACTTCCACACCCTAGATGAATTGGCAGTAGGAAATGGAACGATTGCTTCTTGAAATGATAAATACTGGGTAGATTACAAATGAAATAATACTGGACAAGCTCATATCATACCTTCAGATCAGGCACATGAACCTCACAGCTGGAATTCACATAAAGTTTCATACAGTTGATTCCCTCAAGACTGAAGTCTGCTGGATTCTAAATGAACAGAGATGAGAGCCTAGCCTGAGCCAGACAGGACAATAGGACTTGCCGATCAGAAAGTTGGCGGTTCGAATCCCCGCGACAGGGTGAGCTCCCGTTGTTCAGTCCCAGCTTCTGCCAACCTAGCAGTTCGAAAGCACAAAGTGCAAGTAGATAAATAGGTACCGCTCTGGCGGGAAGGTAAACGGCGTTTACGTGTGCTGCTCTGGTTCGCCAGAAGCAGCTTAGTCATGCTGGCCACATGACCCAGAAGCTGTCTGCGGACAAATGCCGGCTCCCTTGGCCAATAAAGTGAGATGAGCGCTGCAACCCCAGAGTCGGTCACGACTGGACCTAATGGTCAGGGGTCCCTTTACCTTTACCTTATTATCTGACACATATACAAATATGCATGTTGGATATCTGATAAAATATATACCGGTACTTTAGATATGGTAAGTTAGTTTTTTTTAAAGCAAATAAAGATAGCTATTGCAGCTATCAGGTGGGTTATTTATTAATATCAGCTGGCATTTGCCTTATGTGTGGTTTTAAAAAATATTTTTTTCCTCTCTGGCCATTTGATAGGGGAGCATAAATACACACACACACACACACACACGGGAAAGAGAAAGTGCAGCATGGATGTAACCTATGAAACATTTAACAGGAAAGTGCTTGAAATTATTCCTCCCTCTCTCTCTCTCTCTCTCTCTCTCTCTTTTCCCATCTGCATGCCACAGTTTCTTGGGGTGACTGTAGGAATCTGACATTACATTGATGTGGGGGGAAACGTTTGAGTTGCCAAGGATTGATAACAAGAAATACACAGAGAAAACTCTTTGTTCATCCTGAAATTCTGCTGATGGCAGTTTTGCACATTAAATAGACTGTATTTTGTCATTACAGTAGAATAACTACTGGGCAGTTGCATTCATGTTGGGCATCGTGTAGAACGGTTTTTTCACACCTTTGATTAGTATTTGATTTGTTAGCTGCTTCAGGCATGTTTATCCACTTGCCAATCCAGCTTAACAGGAGGGGAGATGATGACAAGCCATCTTTGTCCATCCAAAGACTGATCTAGAGCAACAAACTGGAAGGGAAAGGTTTTTAAAGAAAAGCCATCATAATAAGCTCTTGCTTTTACTGTGGCCAGTTGAAACTCCAGTGTATGCATGCCTACCTGTTTAGTTTGAACTTGTTGGGCATAGGGCTACAGAAGGTATTGAGAAACTCCTATGTTAGGGGCTCCTCCAAGCTGTTTTACTGTGGGTGTGCACGGTGCATTCTGAAACACGTGTTCTTGACACAGTAATAGTGAATTTATTCTGGTTTAGCTTGTTCTGCAATGCTTTCGCAGTGCTACCACATCAGTGCTGTCTGGATTAGCTAGAAAGTGAATTCAGACGTGAGGGGTTGCTGTGTTAGCTTTCCTGGTTATAATGCTACTGCTTCTGCCCCAGGTCCTAATGTTATGTTTTTGTTACACTTGGCACATTATGGAACTGCAGCTTTTTTTATCGTTAGATTGCCATGTTGTGTTAAATTTCATTCACACCAGTGGGTGTGGTATGATGCAACAGAAGACAACACTGGACATGTCACACACCCCTTTATGCACATGTTTGTTTCTGTTCCCCCAACAGTGGAGCCAATCCAGCCGAGCTCCCCATGGCTGCTGGGAGAACAGTCAGCCAGGAAGGAGACTTAGGGAGAAGTGGGAGGCACAGATTGTCCATTCTGGCAACAGCTTTCCTGGGGGCCAGTCTTGCCCATAGGTTTCTCTGTTTGCATTCTGTTTCTCACATTCTGCATTCTCACATTACTGGCTGAGGGAGCCGGTCTACAGCTTCCGGGTCATTTGGCCAGCATGACTAAGTCGCTTCTGGCGAACCAGAACCACGCACGGAAATGCCATTTACCTTCCCGCCGGAGCGGTACCTATTTATCTACTTGCACTTTGAGGTGCTTTCAAACTGCTAGGTTGGCAGGAACAGGGACCGAGCAACGGGAGTTCACCCTGTCACGGGGATTCGAACTGCCAACCTTCTGATCAGCAAACCCTAGGCTCTGCGGTTTAACCCACAGTGCCACCCGCGTCCCTGTACTGAGTCTCTGTACTGACCTGCAACTGAACCAGCTCTGACACCCAGCTAGCAGGTCCCACCAGGAGCTTCCCAGGACTTCTCTTCAGACTGAAAGAAGGTCTGGTATTCATTACCAATTTCCCTGTGAGTCCTGAGGATACCATCACCCTTAACCATGGCCACGTTAGTTGAAGCTGATGAGAGCTGGAGTCCTCTCTGGGGGCTACAGGTTCCCCACCCCTCATTTGAAGAACAGCATCCTACACCCCTGTATTATATGCAAACTGAGCAGAAATCTGAATAAAATGTTCGTGAATGTCCTGTTATGTCTAGTTTGGGACTCTGCCACCATACACCTCCTGTTTCCACACCTCTTAGTATGACTGGTAAGGCTTCCAGGTCAGACAGTTGGAGCCACACAAAGTACCTTGGAGAAGAGATTTAACACACTGTCCATTATAATCCTTATGGCAGAAATCATACCGTGAAGTTGTCTCTATGCATGAGAACATTGCATAGAGATGCCTGAACTTTTGTTTGCTTTTTAGCTGGCCCCCACTCTTGCTTGAAGGAGACACAAGCAGAGCAATTACTCAGCAACTCTCCTTCTTAATGCAAGTGTATCCTCCTTCCAAATACCTCTGGAAGCCAGTAGTATAATTTACACCACATTTGCAGCACGTATTGCACTTTTTGCCTGAATGCACCATTCTTGTAAACAATAAAAAATGACTTATGAGCCTGCCCAAAGTCGATAGGTGGGGGAAATGGGCTGCCACAAAAATACCCACTCCTTGTAAAGCCTTGATTCTGTTATATCCATGCATTCTCTTTCCCAAGGAAACCTGGGAACTGTATGTTTTTTGGTTTGGGTTTTTTTCGGGGGGGGGGGATGGAGCATGTATCTCTAACCAATAATTCTCAGGGTTCTTTGAGGGAAGCCACAGCAGTTAAACTGATATATCAGTCTTATATGTTTGTAGTAAGGTAAAGTACCCCTGGACAGTCAAGTCAAAGGCGACTATGGGATGTGGCACTCATCTCGCTTTCAGGCCGAGGGAGCCGGTGTTTGTCCACAGACAGCTTTCCAGGTTATGTGGCCAGCAGGACTAAACCGCTTCTGGTGCAACAGGACACTGTGACAGAAACCAGCGTGCACAGAAACACTGTTTACCTTCCTGCCACAGCAGTACCTATTTACCCACTTGCACTGGCATGCTTTCGAACTGCTAAGGTTGGCAGGAACTGGGACAGAGCAACAGGAGCTCACCCCATTGTGGGGATTCAAACCGCTGACCTTCCAATCAGCAAGCCCAAGAGGTTTGGTGGTTTAGACCACAGCGCCACCAGTGTCCCTCCATGTTTGTAGTAAAGCAATATGATGCATTCACGGGTTCTTCAGCTCCAGCATCAGCACAGCAGCCAATAGTGAAGGTGGTGGCAGTCAAGGGTGACCTGGGTGAGATGCAAAGGGGCGGTCAGGGCCAGCCTGCAGAGCCCCCCTTGCAGCTGCCACTGCCCACCTCCTGCTTCTCCTCCTGCCAGCCCTGGGGCCCCAGCCTGGGATCCAGATCCCCTGCCTGGCTGCTGCCTCATGTCCTCTTTTTTGCTTTTCAAAATATGGCAAGCCTAGGTTAGGAAAGTGATGGGTAAATGCATTGAAGTGGGGGTGGGGTGTGGATAAATGAATGAACGAATGAACGAACGAATGAATGACTAATGGAAGGACTTGCAAACACCCACAAGCAAATCACAATGAATGCACATTGTCTTATAACCCTCCTGCAAGCAAATCAAAATGAGGGTTCAGTAAAGACTGGATATAATCTCACTTCTGTGTGAGATAATGCGAGCAAATCAAGATGAATGCTCAATAAGTAAGTCATTTGGGGGAGCTCACTGAAAGCCTTGAAGTTGTATTCCAAAATATTTGAGCTCTAGACTTCTAAAGAAATATTGTTTGTACTCATCAGTGGAGTAGTTTCAGAAGCTATACCTGAAACAGACAAATTACATGTGCAACTTATGCTTACACTCTCTTATCACATTATGAAAGAATTCAAAGAGTCAAAAGACCACCACATCCTTCCCTGTGCCTCCCATTGATTAGATGATGATGATAGATAGATGATGATGTTAGATAGATAGATGATAGATAGATGATAGATAGATAGATGATAGATAGATAGATAGATAGATAGATAGATAGATAGATGATAGATAGATAGATGATAGATAGATAGATGATAGATAGATAGATAGATAGATAGATGATAGATAGATAGATAGATGATAGATAGATAGATAGATGATAGATAGATAGATAGATAGATAGATGATAGATAGATATAGATCGATAGATAGATGATAGAGCTATAGATAGATATAGATATAGATTATAGAGATGCCACACGTACCAGGTAAAACTACAGAGGAACAATTATTTTGAGAAAGTCTTATGTACACATCTGGTTCTCTTGAGAATCCATGGATCAGCTTCAAGAGTTTCACTGTTCTCTGCACAACAATAATTATATTGTATAATCAGTGTGGAAGATCAAATTTAAAGTTCTCTCCATTCAGAGGATACAAGGAGTGTTAACAATGGTACTCTCTACAGGTTTTTAATAAAGTACTACAAAGTCACGCTGAAAGAACCTCTGGGCTTAAGTTGCTGTAAACATCATTTGGCATGCCTGACATTTCTCAGTGGTCGGAGTTCACAGTTTTATATTTCAAAGATTATGAATGGAGACAGCTTTACAGTTGCTCTTGTGTCTTGTTGCTTGAAAGGGCCTCTTTAGTAAAGCCAGAAACCAGTCTACTTTCAATGTTTACTGCTGAAATGCCCCCCACCCTGCATGTTTTGCAAGAGGCTAATGATTTACATTTCCAGTAATATATCAAACAGACATAATCCAACTTTTTTCTGGTATATACATCATTCATGGTTGTCTGTGTAGCTTTCATTCCCTCTGCTGTATTCAAGGGGTGGGGCATTACTTTTGCAATAATCATAAGTGTGCTCAATTAAAAGTATGCATGACATGTTTTCTAAATTATGTGTCAATGTGCAGCAAATGTTATCTCTATTGAATTAAATGCCTCCAAACAGGAAATTTTATGAAATAGGCTGTCCAGTTTGGCACAAACCAATTACCTAGTATTCAAAGCTATTTGACAGAAGTTGTTCTGACTGTAGAACAAAGCACTTTCATTCTGTTCCTTTAGAAAACGGCAAGCCTCTCTCATTTTAAACTAGATGTTAGTGTGTGATCAGGAGAAAAAATAACATCAGACTTTTCTGACTTCAGCAGAATTCACTTGTGCTCGAGGCCTAGTCAGACTCGTCAGCTGGAAGAGAGACGTTGAATTAAGTTGAATAAACTGATCTGTATTTGGAAATAGACCGACTGGTACATAATTTTTCTTAGAGCTATTATTCATGCTTGACAACATCACTGTGGGCCCCAAACAGCTGACTCAGCACAACAGAAGCTGATCTATTTTGCAAAGCATCCCCAGTTAGGAAGCTACCTTTTAATATTTTCTTTCACAGTGACTTTGGCTCTCAGGTGCTGTAGCTAGCTCAAATTCTTGTAAACATTTATACAGTTTTGCTTTTTCTGTGTTTTTTTTTTCTTTTACAATTGACTGCAGATTGAAATATATTAAAAATGCATGAATGTTTAGTTTAGTCATTTTATTAAGTCTGGAATAGCTACATTCCTCTCAAGTGATGAAGCCACAAATGAGTTATGCAGGACATTCCACATGAGTTCCAGTAAAAGCTCATGTGCCACACACCATATACCATCATGGCCACTAAATACATTACATACCTCAGAGATTAACTATTTTAGGAATGCTTAAGAAGTTTTGGGTTTAAAAAAAAAAGCCGTGTTTATTTTTATCCACGAAGGTGCCAATGCTGGTTTTCAGAAGAGCTGAGATCTCACAACATGAGCTGAAGTGAAAGACAGGTACAGTCATTTTGAATTAATGAAAATCACACCAGTGGTTTGTTTGAGGGTTTGGGTTTGTTTGCATTTATGTTTTTTAAAACACACACACACACACATTTATTCAGGCTGTTTCGGCACCAGGATGAAAATGTAAATAAGTAGAATCTGATACAGTAAGTAAGAATATCAGGTTATGATCTAAGATTATGACATTTGCACAGATAAACATATAGGGATTGGTACTTCTTGGTGTATAGCAATTTTTAAAAGCACATAGCAAAACATTAAAATGACAACTCCAGTCATCCCTAACTACTGGCTATACTGGTTGGAGCTGATAGAAGTTGAACTCTAGCAACATCTGTGATGTGGGCTACCTGATGTACGAGCACCTATAGTGGCATTTCACTGTAAAAGCTCTTAATATGAGCTGGCCATTAGGTCACTTTTGGACTCTGAGGAAGCAACAGTAGTGCAAAGTAGAAACCACTATGCACATCCAGCTGCAAAAGCTGTAAGGGCTGCCTATATTTATTCTGTTAGCCCACTTGGGCTAGCAGCAATCAGCACCTATATTTCAGGGACCAGTGCTTTCATTTAGCACTCTCTTCATCTGTCAAAATGGTATCTGGAAGCATCTTCTTCTGTGACTGTGACTACTTGTAGAAACTGCACACTTTTCGCTGTTGAACACAACACACAGTTCTGTACAGTAAATATCTCTGGATGAGAGTAGTGCTGAGTTCAACATTGCCTAAATCGGTGCAGATTTGCGATTCTTGGTGATCTGAGGTCGAAGAGCTCTGCCCAATCCTATTCCACAAGGAACCAGCAGATTCCTCTTGTAAACATCAGCTACATCATTACCACTGAAAACAACTCACAGGTATTACAACATGCTTACTATGCAATACATTTTGTGAACAGAAAGAGAGGGGTGTGGGTGTGTGGGTGTGTGGGTGTGGGTGTGTGGGTGTAATCTGTCTGGGATCCCCTGCTTTCTACTGCCCTTTAAGAACATAAGAAGAGCCCTCCCT
Organism: Podarcis muralis; assembly: GCF_964188315.1. Classification (NCBI taxonomy): domain Eukaryota; kingdom Metazoa; phylum Chordata; class Lepidosauria; order Squamata; family Lacertidae; genus Podarcis; species Podarcis muralis. Next base: position 101,285,816 of record NC_135655.1, read on the forward strand.
GTTGGATCAGAGGAGAGGCCTATAGTCCCGGATCATGTTTTCTACAGAGTCCACCCAGTTGCTTGTGGGAAGTCCTGCCTATGGAGGAAACAATGAAACAAGAAAGTTTTCCATTTTCTGAAAGGCATCAAAACACCATGTTTGCAGAGGGGCGATTGTAAGACAGTATCCCTGTTTCTGCTATATCAGACCAAAGGCCTGCCTAGTACAGAATCCTGTTCTTACTGTGACCAAGCAGACATCTATAAGAAGCCTGCAAGCAGAACATGAAGAAAAACTGCTGTGCTCCCTTGCAATTCCCAGCAACTCATAGTGAGAGACATGCTGCCTCCAGCCGTGGAGGGCGAGCATTGTCATTGTGGCTAGAATTTCTCTAAAGTCTCAATCTAGAACTGTCCAAGTTGGACATCACTACATCTTGTATTCCAGAGTTTAACTATGTGCTGTGTAAAGAAGTCCTTTCGTTTGTCTTTCTTAGACCTTCCAAAGTTCGGCTTCTCTGAACAGCCCTCGGGATCTACTATTATTGTTAAACATGGGATTAATAGCAGGGGGTGCATTTTCCAAAAAGCTTTTAAAAACTGTAATGCTCAAGTTACGGAACTGCATTGCATTTTATATACAAGTGAGCATTATTTTTTTACAAACTACAGTGGTACCTCGGGTTACATACGCTTCAGGTTACGGACTCCGATAACCCAGAAATAGTGCTTCAGATTAAGAACTTTGCTTCAGGATGAGAACAGAAATTGTGCTCCGGCAGCATGGCAGCAGCAGGAGGCCCCATTAGCTAAAGTGGTGCTTCAGGTTAAGAACAGTTTCAGGTTAAGAATGGACCTCCAGAACGAATTAAGTACTTAACCCGAGGTACCACTGTACTGGAAGATCTCCCACACACTCCGCTCCAGAATATTGGTAAATTTGGAAACAGAAGACTTTAAAAAGCAACTCTACAATGAGTCTGTTGCTGATATTTAAAAGCACTGGGATAAATTGCTCTGGACTCTCCCAACCATAAGCACAAATGTAGAATTAAGGGTATAATTGCTGGCATGGGAAGTAATTGTGTCCATTGCATTTTCCACATGAACACCTAATCCTGAATGTTCTTGGAACAGAGTGAGGAGCAGCTCTGCAGCTGGTGCTCCCATGCTACTCAGGTAATGTTATGAATCAAGCTATAATGAAGTGCTGAAGGGCAAACAGTGATCTTCATGGCCAACTGGAGATTTGACTGCTCCAATGCTACACTAGCATCTCTCTGAAAGTATGTCTTTCTTTTTAAAAAAATATATTTTTATTAAACAATTTTAACAAAACAAATTATCAATCAAAATAACCAATAACACTTTCCCCCTTTTTTATTCCCCCCTTCCCTCCCTCTCCCACCCGCTAAAGACTTCCCTCAGCTCCCCTCTCTGATTTGTTTGCACATATTATTCTCTCTGAAAGTATTTCTACATCCACTGTACACTTAAAAATACATGCACCACCCCATTTTTCAGGTCCCTGGCTATGTGCAATACCTTTTTGCACATGGTTTTGACTCTTAAGGTTAGAACCTTCCTACTCTCCTTCTTAAGTTCATGTTTTGTTCTGAAAGTGGTGCATGCCTGCAATTCTTTTTCTTTCTTTCTTGTCACTTCTTTAAATATGAAATAATCCTCTGAAACCAAAATTTCTTGCAGCCTTTTACCACACACTGGGATGCTTGTAGACTTCTGCTGCCTAAGGCTGTATACACACTCCCATTTTACCAGCATCCAGTGTGTTCCTGCCACAGGTTTGAGAAGCCACAAACCATATCCTGCATCTATCCTGTTGTTCCTTGTGAAGTAAGTTTTGGTGCCATTTCCCCCAAACCAGCTTTGATCCAAATTTAGAAAAAAGAACAATAGAATGTGTAAACAGCCTCTGCATCCAGTAATTACTTCACTTCTTACCTGTTCCAATAACACATTTGACTCCATAAATGGGCTACAGCTATTTAGGCTTCTAAAATCTGATACCTCCTTTTATATTGGAGACACACACCCATGCCTTTGTTCTTTGTCCCCTTTTTTTTGCAAACCATATATGTCACCAGGAGCTCCTTGGGAGAGAGGTGGGATATAAATGCAATAAATAATAATTTAGAAATCTAATACTTTTGTCTGCCCCCCCCCCACCTCCAACTATGTCACAATTTCTGAGTGGCTCATTAAACACACTGACATTTGGCTCTTACAGTCCTAAACAGCTTGTTTCACACTTAGCAATATGCTATTGATGAAAGAAACACTGTCTTGGCTCATTGTTCGGTGGCAAGGACCTCTCAGGCTCTGAGAAACTGACCTTTCTGTCTCCCCTCAAATATCCCTTTTTCCTGGCTCCACCCCCATTCTAAAAACATAAACAGAACCTTTCCCTCGAGACTGTGCTTAATCACAGAATCAATAACTGGCACATGGCAAAGTGGTTTCCAATGCAGTTGAAGCTGCTCCAACCGACGGTGATTGTTTTCCAGAACAGAATCAGGGAAATGGCAACATTTCATAGAAAGCTGTCTGGATTTCGGCCAGGACTTGCAACGTTTTAGGAGAAACTTGCCATGAAAGGATACCAAATTACTTATTGACATAATTCTGAGATCACACTGTTAGTACTTAGTTGCTGTGATCTTTAGTTACATATAAGTGAAAGTGTACAAATAGATCCCAAACTTCTATGTTACAAAATGGATATTGTACAAAAAGGGTACAACAGCCTTGTTTTGCAAGGTAAGAGAGACAACCCACTTATAGAATGGTTTTCATTATAAAAAAAGCTGTTCACAGTTACACTTTGGACCACTACCTGCTATGTTCTACTATCTTAGTAGAATTGGAGTGGGGGAAGAGGCCAGGGATCACACCTGGGACCTCTCTGCATGCAAAGCTGATGCTCTACTATAGAGCTAATGTCCTTCAGATCTCCTAACAGAAGTTTCAAACATCTGTTGTGTCAACTCACAACAATGTCATTTGCAAATGCATCAGTCCTCAATTTCCTTGCAAAAAGTTTACTTGCCTAGAGGTGATGAAAAGAACATAAGATTGGAAATCACTGCCTGGAGGGAATGGTGTGGAAAACTATTCAGCCCTGCTCTGACCTACAACAATCTTTTTGAAAGAAAGATAGGTAATTGAGTCTCTTTACTAAGCCTCCTGAGCAGAATCTGCCAGCTGTGCCTAATTGGAGTGACTAATTTTCTCTAATATGGATTTTCTCATGCGATTTTTCTCTTAGCCGTTTTTTTCCTTATGAATTGCCAGTCTGAAAGGAACATTAGGGGACTGTTCTTAAGATGTCACTTACAAGAAAGAAAAGGAAAATACACTTACAGTTTGTTCTAAAGCTCCTTTTCAGACCTCCCCAGGCCTTATTTCTGCTGTGACCTCAGCCATCTCATGATGGTCAAGGAAGCACGAGCACCAACAAAAACATTTGAAGCTATCAGGTGATGTCATGTTTCTCCTCAGAATCTATAATAATGTGCCAGCTGCAGTATTATCCTTCATATTTGAGAAAAACTAGGGGGGAAATACAATATGAGTCCTTACATCTTACATGCAATGAAGAAAGTACAGTGGAACATCGGTTTTCGAATGGAATCCATTCCGGAAGACCGTTCAACTTCCGAAACATTCAAAAACAGAAAACTGAAAGAGGAAGCCTCAATTCAATAGGGAAACTCAAAACGGAAGCCACGTTCGACATTTGGGTTCTGAAAAAAAACGTTCATAAACCGGAGCATTTATTTCTGGGTTTTCAGGAGCCAAAATGTTTGAAAATGGAGCCGTTTGAGAACCGAGGTTTGACTGTACCTTTCATCTGGGCTAGTTTCACCAGTAGCCACTCTAGATTCCATTTTGTCGTCCCGTCCCCCATGGGACACTGAGAAAGGAAAGAGTGATGGCTGAAGGCTCTGGTACCCAAGCATGAGCTACACCAGCATCAAACATCTAAAGCACATGGCTTCCCCCAGAGAATCCTGGGAAATCATCACAAAGCTGAAGCTCCCAGCACACTTAACACACAACAGTATTCCCTGGCTGTTGATCCTAAGCTCCCTAGGCACTGCCACATGGGCCCTCAAATCTGACTGGCTGCCTCAGGTGTGGTGGAGCATGCTATCATGTCACCAGTGCTGAAGTAAGATTCAACTGCCACTCCAGTCGACTTTGGTATGTGGGAAGCAGAAGGGTGCACCACCGTGTCATTCACTTCAGGCTGCAAAAAGTCTGGGGCTGGCCCTGCATATCTGAAGTAACAAAACAGGAGGTTGCTGGAGTCAGCAACTGTGTTGCACCCACATTAACTGCTCACTAGAGGTGCTCCTATCAAATCAGCAGCTGTACAATTTCTGTACAACAGCACAATTTCCAGGTTCTCTGGACAAAATCTTTGCTACTGCCTCTCAAACTTTGAGGTTGTTGAAATATACACAGCAAATAAATAAATAAATAAATAAATAACCCTTTTGAGATGTGCAATTCATATTAGGTCTAAAAGGTAAAGGTACCCCTGACCGTTAGGTCCAGTCGCGGACAACTCTGGGGTTGTGGTGCTCATCTCGTTTTACAGGCCAAGGGAGCTGGCATTTGTCCACAGACAGCTTCCGGGTCATGTAGCCAGCATGACTAAGCCGCTTCTGGCGAACCAGAGCAGCGTACGGAAACGCCGTTTACCTTCCTGCTGGAGCTGTACCTATTTATCTACTTGCACATGACATGCTTTCGAACTGCTAGGTGGGCAGGAGCTGGGACCGAACAACAGGAGCTCACCCCGCCGCGGGGATTCGAACTGCCAACCTTCTGATCGGCAAGCCCTAGGCTCTGTGGTTTGGACCACAGCGCCACCCACGTCCCTTCATATTAGGTCTACAAGACCCTGTAAAAAAAACAAACAGTCAATGTGGACTAAAGTTACTTCTGGGGCCCCTCCAGAATTAGGGGTCCTGAAACTTAAGATCCATTAGTTGCATAGTAGATCTAGCCCTGAGCTACATACATACAAACATGCATGGTATGCATATATATATCCTGTTCTTGATATCATAGTTTTCCCACTTTGGAAAAACACAAGAGAAAACATGTTTTACAACATTGGAATCAGCAGTATTTAGTATTTTCATTTGTTTGAATCAAGTGGCTTTGTAGAGCTATGCAGCTCAGTGTGTGAGAGAGAGAAATAAGAGAGAGAAGGAAGCATCCTTTTTATACCTGTAAGTCAATGCAGAAAGTAGGATTAGACACTGTAATCATCTTTTCATGCATTTTTAAAATGTTAATTTTTGTCTGAAATATTTAGATGATTTGCTCACCTCTATGAATTAATGATCATCTACCTGTTTATACACCACTAGCTGACATAGCAAAAAACAGTGCTCGGAATTTTAATTATCCTACCATTTTAGGGAACTGTTCTTCAGTCTGCAAGGGGATAAAGTGGCCTTATCAGAAAAGGACAGAAGTGGCTTGGATCCAAATTTTATTTGATGTCCATATAACCATTAGTTCTTACTAAAAACCCAATCCATCATGGAATTTGAGTCTATGTGTATTTCCCATCCACACTGTGCCCATGTCATGATTTAGGTCTTTAGATGCTAGGGAGGAGATGACTCTCAGCAATTCTGGAGCAAAGTCTCTGTATTTTGTTGCCAGCTACAGCATAATAATTAATTTATATGGTGCTAAATTGGCTTCTAATAATCTGTATGTGATCTACTCATGATAACTGAGTGTGTCATCTTCTTATACTGGTGGTGAGTGGAGGGCAGTGAGGAGCTGGACTTAATACATTTATGATGTTTACAACCTATCTTTCTCCCAAGGATATCTCCCCCAGCACCCACTCAGACCATACCTTTTATCCTCACAAGAACACTGTGGGATAGGTTCCCTGGGAGCATAGGAAGTTGCCTTTTATTGAGCCAGACCATTGCTCCATCCAGTTCAGTAATGTCCACATAGCAGCATCCAAGTTTCACAAAGAAGATTCCCAATCCTACCTGGAGATGTCAGGAACCTTCTGCATGCAAAACAGATTATCTTCCACTGAGCTACAGCTCTCAGATTAGGTTGATGCCAAAGGTGATTTAGGAATCTTGACGATTTACTGGAGTTTTGAAACCAGGACTCCTCTAACCTTCTAACCACTACTGTCTCCAATAATATTGGCCCTAATGCCATCTCTTCCAGTTTCATTCTTGCAGTCTTCAGGGGTCAAGACTTACTCTAAAACACTTTTGGGTCTCAGCTGAGAAGCAGACAGCATGATTCATAATAGGGATGAGAAAACAAAGAGATAGTGCTTGCCCTCACAATATGACTAAATCAGAGCTGGCCAGAACTGGGCTTGGATGAGTATTCAAAAGATAGGACTCATGCTTCCTTATCAGACTTCCTAATAAGTTTCTTCATTTCCAAGAAAAAGAGATCATGTGGAGACAATGGAGCAGTTTATGCTCCATACTATACCAAGGCTTGATGACTGAGCATATAGCAAGTACCTTGAGGCAAAGGAATACCTTGAGTTTAATTGGAGCATTCCTCTGTGATGGAGATAACATTCAAGTGGGCCCACACCTGGTAGACCGGGAAGACAAGATGCTTGCATCATCTAATCTACTGGAAGAAGTTAAACTTCTTATAACTCTGGGCCCTTAAACAATGCAGGTGACAAAGGAAATGCTTGCAATTGCGCATAGATAAACATATAGGGCTTATCTTGCCTTGCCTCAAAAAGGAAAATGTAGAGTTGGGAAAGAGCAACCAAAATGTTAAAGGAGGTGGGGAATAAACCCTGTGAGAAAAGGCATTTGGAGCTTTTCAGAGAAAAGACAAATAAGAGGAGACCAGAGAGGCTGGAAAATTATGTGTGGTGTGGACCAAGTGGAATGTTTTTCTCCCTTTCTCATAATGCTAGAACTCATGGACATCCAATGACACTAAATGGAGGAAGATTCAGAACCGACAGTAGAAGGTACATCTTCACACAGTGCATAGTTAATCTGGGGTATTTGCTCCCACAAGAGACAGGGACAGAGACCAGCTTAAGTATCTTTTAAAGAGGACTAGGCAAGTTCATGGTGGCGCTGTGGGTTAAACCACAGAGCCTAGGACTTGCCGATCAGAAGGTTGGTGGTTCGAATCCCCACGACAGGGTGAACTCCCTTTGCCCGGTCCCTGCTCCTGCAAACCTAGCAGTTTGAAAGCACGTCAAAGTGCAAGTAGATAAATAGGTACTGCTCCGGCAGGAAGGTAAATGGTGTTCCCGTGCGCTACTCTGGTTTGCCAGAAGTGGCTTAGTCATGCTGGCCACATGACCCGGAAGCTGTACGCCGGCTCCCTCGGCCATTAGAGCGAGATGAGCGCCGCAACCCCAGAGTCAGCCACGACTGGACCTAATGGTCAGGGGTCCCTTTACCTTTACCTTTAGGCAAGTTCATGGAGGAAAGGGCTATCAGTGGCTCCTAACCTTGTCAGCTGTGCTCCACTGCTGGAGGCAGTGTGCTTCTAAATTCCAGTTGCTGGAAACCATAGGAAGTGTAAGTGCCGTGACACTCAGGTTGGCCACTGTGGGAACAGGATGTTGAACTAGTCATTGGCCTGAACCAGCAGGCTCTTCTTGTGTCCTTAGATTTGGATACAAATGAAGGCTATAACCCTGGGGTCAACAAGGTTTATCTTGCCTGGGCCAGATCTGTCCCACAGAGATCCCTTTGTGGGCCAGATCACGCACGCATGATTTTCAATGCCTACACGTGCGCAGATGCAATTTCCAGTGCCGTGGAAGCAAGACCCTGCGCTGCGCTGGTTTAGCACAGTGCGAGAGCGAGCAGCTCTGTTCAGGGGCAGCTCATGGGCCAGTCAAACGACCTATGTGGGCTGCTTCTGGCCCATGGGCCTTAGGTTGCTGACCCCTGCTATAACCCCACGCCCCCTTGCCTGGAATAAGCCACGCAGAATTCAACAGGACTTCTGAGGTGACATGTTCTGTCGGTTACCTAATCAGTAAGTACCCATAAGGACAAGCAAAATTGGTCTGGGGTGAAGCACAGTTGTGATATTCATTTATTTAGCTGCACTGAAAGCCCACCTTTCTTTCAAGGAACTCATGGTCCATGTTGACTTGAAAGACGCAATGGTGCAGCCACTCTTCAGAAATGGGACCTGGATCAGTTGGTTTGAACTGACTGACAGCAAATATCCCTTTTCTGGAGAAGTGATGAAGAGGGTCATTGCAGGGCTACTGCTGGCATTCTTATATGGTATGGATTATTTACACCCATCCCAGTTTGGGTTCAGGCCTGGCCTTGGTTTCCCCTTGGTCAAGAATAAGACAAAAGGACATTGCTCCTGCTTCTTGAACTGTGCCTTTTAATGTAGGTTATACCTTTTGTTGAATAAAACATAAACTAAGTAGCTATTGCTTGAGGGTGTCTCTTTGTTCAAACAAATTTATCAGAGCTTTAGGGCAGGGCAGGCCAGGGGTGGGGGGAGCCAGGGACCACATCATCTCCTTTCAGAGGCAGACATGAAGCAAACTGATTAGTTCTGAAATGCTAATGTTCAAATGCAGTTGAACATTGCAAGGTGATTAGTACAATGACCAAGGATAGAGTAGGGGGGGACCATCAGGGCTGCTCTTTGCTGCTATTGCTGATCTCTCTCTGCCTGTTTAGCTCTTTTGTTTCATTTTACAAGCACACAAAACTGGGTGGGAGAAAGATTTTCAAACCAGCTGCACATCAGTACAGATGTATGCTTTGGTTGCATTATTAATATTACTGCTGTTTTGGAGTGTGTGCATTGGCTTCAACCAATATGGGCTAACTGTCCATTTTCTCATCCTAACTTTCTTATTCTTCTCATCTCTTCTACCTCTTCACCTTCTTAACCAGATGCTCTCCCAACTTTCTACTCTGCCTCACCCTGGTTCCTGTTCTTCTTCAAAACCCTCATCAGTCTTACACAAAGTACGTCTGATTATAGTTGTGTCAAAGGGAAGGGAGAGGTATAAGGCAGCCTGCAGTTTTTCAATCACTGGAAGCAATTTGGGAAGGGAAGGAATTGCACAACTACATATCTTCGGTTTCTTCCTCCTTCCCTCATCAAAGCCAGTTGTTTAATAGATAGTGTATTTGTTTACTCCACTCAATTTCTTGATTAGCTGTTTCTAATCTTTATTTCTTTTCCCAACTTTATATACCGCTTGATTGTAATAAAACCTCTAAGCAGTTTATTTTTTTAAAAAAACACATTAAAACAAAATTATCAATAAAAGAAAGTTAAAAGCAGGTATTTTAAGCAAGCAAAAAGGTATTAAAACACATTTCAGCATCCTACATGTCTGGATAGGCTTGCCTAAACAAAAGTGCTTTAAGCAAGTGAGAAAAAGAAAACAGCAAAGGTGCCTCCCTGTCAATAGGCAGGGAGTTCCACAGTGTAGGTTCTGCCACACTAAAAGGTAGTGTTTTCCCAGTTGTGTGTGAAAAGGTGAACAGTATCTTGATTCTTTTTTCCAATTATCTGTTTGGAGGAGTGGATTTAATTTCAACTCCCTTGGAGGGCAGAATTAATTTGTAACAATTCAACAAAAATGCTGCGGCAAAACAAACTATTTTATCGGCTTGGGCAACCCAAAGCATGTAAATATCAATATTCCCTGCTTAACCAAATGAAATGAATTTAAAAATGAAATGAAATCCCTGAAATGAGTGTCTGATTTAAAGGGAGGTAGATTATCATTGTCAAATTCTGATGTTACCTTCTTGGATGCAAGAGTATGCATTTGTTTTGTAAAATCTAGAAATGTGTTTGTCTCAGCTCACAATGGAGAGGGAAATCTCACAAGACCTAACCCCAAAATATGATTTCAGCACTAGAGTCCCAGCATAAGTGATAATACAGAAGGTGTCGCTAAGCATGTACAGAATTCAGAATAAATGTGCCACAAACCAAAATCAGGATGTCAGTGGTGTTACACAAGTTCTGAGTAAGCAAGGATAGGATCAGGCTGCTCAGTTAATTCTAATGGGTAAATGCAGGGGGGAAAGTGTGAGTGGGTTAAGCATGTATATACAGCCATAGGGTATGCTGTAGCTAAGGTCAATATCTGGTCCCATCTCAATTCCTTGGGTTTGGTGGGGCAAGTCTTTGACCTTATGGGACAAGGAGTCAAGCTGCATAGCAGTGTGAATTGTGTTTGCTCTTTTTGCTCCTCTGAAATGAAATATTCTCTTAAAATTAGATGTGAGGATGCTTTGGCCCTCAAGATGTTGCTGAATTACAACTCCCATCAACCCCAAAGGACCATGGTCAATGGCCTGGGGTGATGGGCGGGTTGACTTGGAGGGGGCACTGTTTGCTGTTTGGCCTCAGGCAGTAACATATCTTTGGTCAACCCAATACACATTGCTAAGCAAACAAGCTTTTGTCTCACTCTTTTATTCTGCAAAGGTTCTAGGGAGCGCCTCCTCCTCTCTTCTGCCATCAGGACACTCACATACACACAAAAGATATATTAACATTTTAGTTAGCAGTACTTTTTATGGTGACAAGGGATGCGGGTGGCGCTGTGGGTAAAAGCCTCAGCACCTAGGGCTTGCCGATCAAAAGGTCGGTGGTTCGAATCCCCGCGGCGGGGTGCGCTCCCGTTGCTCGGTCCCAGTGCCTGCCAACCTAGCAGTTCAAAAGCACCCCCGGGTGCAAGTAGATAAATAGGGACCGCTTACTGGTGGGAAGGTAAACGGCGTTTCCGTGTGCTGCGCTGGCTCACCAGATGCAGCTTTGTCACGCTGGCCACGTGACCCGGAAGTGTCTCCGAACAGTGCTGGCCCCTGGCCTCTTAAGTGAGATGGGCGCACAACCCCAGAGTCTGGCAAGACTGGCCCGTACGGGCAGGGGTACCTTTACCTTTACCTTTACCTTTACTTTTTATGGAAATACAATAGAGGAAGGTCTGTTTTTGAAAATCTGCCCAGCTTCTTTCAGAAGGCCACATTTGATGCTTCTTCCTCTTCTTCTTCTTCTTCTTCTTCTTCTTCTTCTTCTTCTTCTTCTTCGGCAATCACTCATAGCCAAGTAAAATTGTCTTCCATGAACACGTTGTTAACAGTGAGTCCATAAGTGACAGTGAAGGCCAATTTTGGATCCACATGTCCTTCCACAGTGGGGACATGGGGAGTTGATCACAGTGAGGGCTTGCCAAACGTGCCTTCCTCTTAGCTTGTTTCTCCCTGAGGTGAAGCAATGGAGAAATTCCACAGGGGCGGGGAACCTTTGGCACTCCAGATGTTGTTGGACTCCCAATACCCATCAGCCTCAGCCAGCCTGGCCAATGGTCAGCAGGGATGTTAGGAGATGAAATCTGCCACATCTGGAAGGCTCTCCATCCCTGCCTGAAAAGAAGAGCCACCAACTTGTAGGGCATTTTAAGAGAATTAGACAATTCCATGGAGGCTAACGCTATCAAGTTGCTACTAACCATGATGGCTCTGCTCTGCTTCCCTGGTTGGAGGCAGTATGCTTCAGAACACCAATTGCTGGAAACTGCAAGCAGGGTGAGAGGTCTTTTGTTGAGTACTGTTTGTGGGGTTTCCACAGGCATCTGGCTGGCCACTGTGAGAAGCTTGACTAGATGGTCCATTGACTGATCCAGCAGGATCTTCTTATGACATTTTGGGTGATATTCAACTAAGTGTTAGTGTAAACCCACTTAAATTAATGGGTCTAATGGAATGTGGTACACTCGCCATCACTGGAGGTAAAAAGGTACGGTAAAGGACCCCTGGACGGTTAAGTCCAGTCAAAGGAGACTATGGGGTGTGCTGCTCATCTCGCTTTCAGGTGTTTGTCCACAGACAGCTTTCTAGGTCATGCGTCCAGCATAACTAAACTGCTTCTGGCGCAACGGGACACCATGACAGAAACCAGAGTGCATGGAAACGTCATTTCCCTTCCTGCTGCAGCAATACCTATTTATCTACTTGTACTGGCGTGCTTTTGAACTGCTAGGTTGGCAGAAGCTGGGACAGAGCAACAGGAGCTCACTCTGTCACACGGATTCAAACTGCCAACCTTCTGATGAGTAAGCCAAAGAGGCTCAGTGGTTTAGACCACGGTGCCACCCACATCCCTTCAGTTTTTTTAACAGATGGCCATCTGACAGAGAGAGAGATCCTTTATCTGTTATGCCTACACTGCCAGGGGTTGGACTTGATGAACCACTGGAGTCCCTTCTAATGCTACGAATCTATGATTCTGTGGTAACTTAGTCACATTCATTAATCTCAATTCTTCTGCACTGGGTAAAACTTAGATGAGTACAGTGGAACCTCGGGTTCCAAACGTGATCCGTGTGGGAGGCACGTTCACAACCCACAGCGTTCGCAACCTGCAGCGCCACGTCTGCACACATGCGGGTCATGGTTCAGTGCTTCTGTGCATGCACAAAGTGCCAAAACACGGAAGTAACCCATTCCGGTACTTCCAGGTTCGGCACAGTGTGCAACCCGAAAACACATAACCTGAAGCGTCTGTAACCCGAGGTACCACTGTACTACTCTCTATATGTGCTCTGTGATGACTTGTTCACACATGCAATTCTCACGCTATCAAGCTAATTAATAGGCAACTGGGACCTAAGCAGAACAAATGGATTGAATTATCAAATCGTCCTCATTCTGATGAACTTTCAGTATTAAAACCTGTGTTTTTAATGCCATAGGGCCATATCATGTGAGAAAGTGCCTGGGAAAAAAGTGCCAGGAAAATGGGTCTCTTAGCTTCCTTCTATCCATCTACGCAACTTGTCATTTATTATACTTTGGGGCTGACTACTTCTCTCACTTTTGTTTTGTTCTACCTTATTTATCCTTCCTGAGTAATTCATTCATGTACAATTACATGGGCATGGAAGACACAGTGTCATCTGCTTAATCAAGGTAGGGGGTTGGGGGGGTAGAGATTAGATTCTACAATGGCATTGATCGTAAAAGGATTTGAGTGCCCTGATGGAGTAAATGAAGTGCTGTGTGTATGTGTCAATGTTGCTGCTGTGTATCCAGTCTTCCAATTATCCCAATCTTTTTGACAGGCTATGCAAATAAAAGAGGTAAGGTGAGGTGCTGGTGGTGGAGGGAATATGCACTGTGTTTATATATGAAGCATTAAATTGTCTAAACTACTAAAAGCTTGGTAGCTAAAGACCAATTCATAGTGCCATAAAATAATTGCCAATAGCTGTAGTTAGTGACAACATCTGTTTGGATTAGCAGAATGGCAACTGGGAATATGAGAGAACAAAATGCTTTTAGCTACTGATAGCTCAGCTTATGAACAGCCACTAGAAAGTATTTTCCAGGATTGTCCAAAAAAGCATTACAAAGAGAATGTTCACACCAGCTGTTTTTCACATGGTAAGCCCCAGAACCTAGAGTAAACAGCTGGTGCAATTTACACCTCATCCTGAAATTGGTCCATTAATTGTCCCTGCCATGTGTCCGGTTTTTTTTCTGGTTTTCTCTGCAAAAAAAAAAAAAAAAAAAAGTGTGTATGCTAACTTCCCTAGAAACATCACATGGAATTAGGGTTGCCACCTGCCCTGTATAACACAGGATTGTCCCGTATTTCAATGTAGAATGCAATGTTCTGTATTGCTACAGTTTTTTCCTGCATTTCAGGTCTTCTCTCTGTCTGCCAAGTTAGGGATTCTCTCCAAATGCATGTGTTTGAAAGGGTGTGTGAAAGGTCAAGTTTTTAAGCTCTGGCAAGCCAAGCACAGACAGATTTACAGATTTGTGTGTGTGTGTGTGTGTGTGTGAGAGAGAGAGAGAGAGAGAGAGAGAGAGAGAGAGAGAGAGAGAAGAGAGAAATTCCAGAGAGGCCATTCTGTTAGGCTGCAATAGATTGTAATAGATTGCTTTGAAGTCACTTCTGCACCAGATTTGGGGGCGGGGGGAATCACCCTCAACCGTCTCGCCCTGTCCGGTCCTTTATTTTGCCAAAGGTGGCACCCCTACATGCAATGTCTGGACACAGAAGGGAGCGCTCAGAGAAGGGCTTGTTCATGAATGGGTATAACAAAATGCCAGCAATGATCCAATGAACCAAAATACCATGTCTTGGAACATACAACTGCTATTATGTAAATCCATTATTAAAGTGCAAATAGTAGACACTAATGCCTCTAGTTGTCATGAGCACACATACACACCATTTTTCGTTCCAGTGCATAGGTACAGCAATCTGCCGATGATGGTGATGATGATACTATTATCTGATTTGAGAATAGGCTCCTTGTTCTCTTCTTTTTCTTTTACTATTCTGAAGCACATATTCAGGATCAGGCTCAAAACCAAAAGTGATTCTACCATCCATGTGTACATACACCAAACACAGGGGGAAAGGTTGGACATGGGGGTTGGGGTTGGGCTCCTGAAATGCTGAGAAATGCAACCAGGAGAGGCCCGTCAAAAGAGGGCAGACTAGCATCTCCAGAGATTCTCCACAAACTAGGGCCAGCTGCAAAGGGCATACACTTAGAATGACAGGAAAGGGTGCTTCTGAGCAGCTGCTAAGGCTGTGGATTTGAGTATCAGAACTGAGCCAAGCTTGTAGTCCATCCATTCCTGTTTACCCCAAGCATTCTCAATTTCAGCAGTCGAATTTGGAAAGCAGGGGACATTTTCTGTTGCCAATAGATAAGCAATTGGAAATCAGGAATCCTTGTGTAATCCTACTGTATATTAGCCAGAGAATTACCTGTAGATCAGGGGTCAGCAACCTTTTTCAGCTGTTGGGCGGTCCACCGTCCCTCAGACCATGTGGTGGGCTGGACTATATTGGGGGGGGGGGGGATAATGAATTCCTATGCCCCACAAATAACCCAGAGATGCATTTTAAATAAAAGGACACATTCTACTCATGTAAAAACACACTGATTCCCAGACCGTCCGTGTGCCGGATTGAGAAGGCGATTGGGCTGCATCTGGCCCACGGGCCTTAGGTTGCCTACCCTGCTGTAGATCCACTCCAGCCATAACATATTCCACCACTATTTGCTGAAAAAGTCTTGAAACCACTGCAAGCAGTAGAGGCATCTGCAACTGAGTATTATCAAGAGAAGTGTTCAGTGTATCCTGCTATGCCAGAAACCTTAAGTATGTTGTTGTTACATGTTGGCCTCTGCCAAATGCACCATTTAGTTAGGAGTCATCTGGATGCATTAACCATTGCATCATAATATGGCTGACCACAAAAACAACCTTTGAAATTTATTGTTAAACACTTTCCTTTTCCATTTCCCCCCCTCCACAATGCTTCAGCAGCCTTTGCGCTTGGTGCCAGATTTCTAAAGGAAAGAGGCACTGAAAAATTAGAGAGGTGTAAATAAATACATTAGGGTAGATCAGAGAATAAACACCCAAAGACTGTGACTAGACTTAAAAGGCTGGACTCCATTAGTGCTACTGACTTTTATTCCCTCCAGGTCCCAGAAAATACCAGAATATTCAGAGGTTCTGCACACACCCTATACCTTTATAACACATCAGAAGCATATTCTGCACCCCTGAAAGAATTCTGAGCATTGTAGTTTACCCTTCATAGGATTACAATTCCCAGCAACTCTTAACAAACTACTGGTTGGTTGGTTGGTTGGTTGGTTGGTTGGTTGGTTGGTTGGCATCCATTTGTCTTGGGAACCAATGGAAGAGTGAGCCTTCCAGAGTGAAGCCAAGCCTTTGGACTTACAATGCCTGTTGTAGCTGTAGGGACCAATGCGGAAGAGGCATTTTTGTTTGGGGCAGATAAAGGTGTCTGGTTGTGCTGATGCTGGTGTACCATGGCGTTTCTTCTTTCTGTGTTCCTCCTAGCTGTCAGGAGTTCTTTCTAGCATTCTTCCTTTGGCCACTGCTGTAGCTGCACAACCTGTTTCCAGGTGTTGTGGGATTCCCACATGGCCGGGTTGATGTTGCCAGCCTTCCTGTCATGTTTGCAGACATCTTCATCACAGAGAGTTGGTCTGCCAATGGGCCTGGTAGCTGAAACCTGCTTCCCATAGAGCCCATCCTTGGGTATTCTGCCATCTTCCATTCTGTGGACATGACCGGACCAAGTCACAGTAGACACCACTAAGACAAGAATGTGAACGCACTGGGAATGTGGGCTTGGGAGAGCATATCTTTGTTTGAGACTCATGTCATGTGACACGCAAATCTTCCTGACACACTGCATGTGGAAGGCATTGAGCAATGCTCCTGGCTGGTGTAAGTCGCCCACATCTCACTACCAGAAAACAGTGTGCTCAACACATATTGTTCTTGGTGGGTGGAGATGTGCTTTGAATGTATAGTGTGTATGCAGCATCTTCTGTGAGCAGGCAGAGGTATCCTGGAGAATAGTAATCATTTCTTTGGAAGTCAAAACTGCAAATAGCAAAACTGGACATAAATCTGGTGGGTTTTATTACAGTAAACTGCCCTGTGATCCTTGGCTGAAGGACAGCATATAAATTTAATTTAAAAAATAATAATATTAATAATTTCAATTAAAAAACAAAGCTCCTGTTTTGTTTCCAAAAATGAAGATGGAATTTGTCTAGCTTCCAAAAAAGGGCATAGCATAGAATCCTTTGCAACATCAGTTACTTTGCTGTTTATTTATAAAGTGCTGCCAATGTACATCGTATTTAGAACTTCAGAAGCATAAGGAGAGTTTCCTGCTGCACTCCACCCCACAACATAGAATCAGATTCCAGCAGTGACAAAGACCAGAGTGCGAGAAGTAAGGGTGGTCTGGATGAATGGGACCAAATGCAGGTAGGGACTCTAAGGGGACTTCCAGATGACCTATTTATTGAGCATTCGCTCTGATTTGCTTGCAGGGAGGTTAGACAACGTTGCATCAAATCAAGCATTAGCCCACCATTTCCAGTGTATTTCTCTGTCACTTTTCTTATTGCAAAATGTCCAGTCTTTGAGGAAAGAGAGTTTGTTGGACCTGCCGCTCACAACCTGTCTTTGCCGGTATGCAATTGACTCCCACTCGAAAATTGTGGGGGTCTGGGAGCGCACTAATCATTCAATGGACATTGTTTCGATCCCCTGGCCTTTTCTAAAGTTGCTGCATTCCTTTGCCTTCTCTTATTTTATGCCATGAAACAAGAGAATGGTGGGTGAAGAAATGGTTGGAATGTGTGCACACTAGAATGATTCTCTGCCCTTTTTGCTATTTACTTTCTGACCACTGCAAAATGCCAGCTTTCCCTTCATGCACAGCATCCTCAGCAACATCTCCCAGGACATTTTAGCTCAAAATTTGTTTTTGCAAGCAAAAGGGAAATCTGAGAAAAGGGAACTACACTTTAAAGAGGAATATTGGGCCACATTTTGCTTTCCTGTTTGTGAGCAACGACAAAAAATATTCTCACCCATATGAATTCCACCCAATTCAGAGAGTAAAGAGGAAGATCCCCGCTCTCAGGCTTGCAGTCTAAAAGAAAGACAGTACGGAGAGGGAAGAAAACAAGCAGATTCAGTACCAAAGCTTTCCATTTACATAAGACCGGGTAGAATGTCATGGAGGAGACGGTTCCAGGAGAGGAGGAAATCTTTGGGAAGGGCTGAAGCTCAGTGACAGGGCATGTGCCTTGAATGGAAAACGTTCCAGGTTCAATCCCAGGTGTCCCTTGGTAGGGCTGGAAAAGTATCCTGCCTGAAACACTGGATAGTTGAAGCTGCTCAGTGTTGACTAGAGTGAGCTGGTCATGTTCTGGCATCATGTGAGGCAGCTTCCTGTGGCCAGTGTCAACTGGTTCTCAGTCAAAGCAATGGTGGGGGCTGTGCTACTTCAGCAGACCTTCTGGTGCAGCGAGGTGGGATGGCTGATGATGGAAGCAATTCTAGGAGAGGAAGAACCTAATGGTAGCTAGTCCCAATTCTCTCTCTGTCAAGGGGAACATTAACCCTTTTGCACTGCTCCTGGGATTTCTCAACACTTCTGGAGAAGCGTGGAGCAGTATGTAAGGGAATGAGGGAGAACGTCTGATGAGTGTGTGGAAATGGAATGTATGTTTATCTGAGACTTCTGGAAAGTGAGTGGAACAACCCTAGAAGTGTTGACCTACCCCTGGCTCCTTCATGATGCCTCCATTCGTCAAGTTCCTGTCCTTTGCCTGTCTGTTAATCAGAACCAGGATGGTTGTCAGAGCAAGACGCATTGTTTCTCAGAAATGCATATTCATAAAAGCACCCTGGGTTGAGCAACTTAAAACATTGCAACATCAGAGACAGAAAAACTGTTTCCTTCCATTTGGGGAAAGATAAGCCACTGTGATACAAGAGGTACTATGCGTTTTGATCCTGCTATGACCCTAAATGAGTGCAAATCAATCCTGGGTTGCGATGAAGCCAGTTGAAGCTACCTTCTGCCACTGCCAAGGCCGCTAGAGGGAGGGAGGGAAGGAAGAAAACAACCAGGCACCTCCCATCTTCCTTGAACCCAGCTCCAGCAGAGAAGTCGCACGTTGTTTTGTACTCATCATTGCTCTGAGCCAGTGGCTGGCTGAAAATCAGGATAAACATATGCAAGGGCCATATTAACAACTAATTGAGGTTTTTTTAAAAAAATAAATCCTGTTATTTCTTTTTTTATGCCTTCCACAAAAATTGGGAGAAACATTGATTTGCCTACTCATATGTTATTTGGTGCGGGGGGTTTTGCAAAATGGAAGCTTAAAAAAGCTTGTTTTCCTCAAACTAGAATAATCTGATGATTTATGCATTTTGTAATTTGCTGTGGTGCTCAAAATACTTTTACAGCAGTAATAAAAGCAGTTGAACCTTAAAATCTAGTGTCATGTCTCACCAGCTGCTATCAGCTGTTTAGTTCTATCAGTGAACCAAGGTTCTTGGTGCTGGCTTTACAGCTGTTTTGTAACTCTTTTCTCTTTCTGACTTCCCCCATCTCTTGGGGAAGGGCTGTAGCTTATGGGTAAAGACCTTATCTGCATGCATATGATCCCAGATTCAATCTCCAGGTAGCAATGAGAAAGGCAAACATCAGAAAGCTGCTACCAATCAGTGTAAACAATACTGAGCTAGATGGAGCAAGGATCTCACTCTGCATAACACACCTACTTACTTTCCTATATTCTTTGCATACATGTTTGTGCCTCTCTCATTCCTGCCACCTGAACTTCAAGATGCACTCTCAGAAGCTTGTATAATTTAGCAAAGTGTAGACATCACCTTGCCGACAAAGATCCATATAGTTAAAGCTATGGTTTTCCCAGTAGTGATGTATGGAAGTGAGAGCTGGACCATAAAAAAGGCTGATCGCCGAAGAATGGATGCTTTTGAATTATGGTGCTGGAGGAGACTCTTGAGAGTCCCATGGACTGCAAGAAGATCAAACCTATCCATTCTGAAGAAATCAGCCCTGAGTGCTCACTGGAAGGACAGATCCTGAAGCTGAGGCTCCAATACTTTGGCTACCTCATGAGAAGAGAAGACTCCCTGGAAAAGACCCTGATGTTGGGAAAGATGGAGGGCACAAGGAGAAGGGGATGAAAGAGGACGAGATGGTTGGATAGTGTTCTCGAAGCTACCAACTTGAGTTTGACCAAGATGCAGGAGGCAGTGGAAGACAGGAGTGCCTGGGGTCACGAAGAGTCGGACACAACTAAACGACTAAACAACAACAAAGTTTGAAAGCACGTCAAAGTGCAAGTAGATAAATAGGTACCGCTCCAGTGGGAAGGTAGATGGCATTTCCGTGCGCTGCTCTGGTTTTGCCAGAAGCAGCTTAGTCATGCTGGCCACATGAAAAACTGTCTGCGGACAAACGTTGGCTCCCTGGCTGGTAATGCGAGATGAGCGCCGTAATCCCAGGGTCGTTTACGACTGGACTTAACTGTCAGGGGTCCTTTTCCTTTTCCTTTACCTTTACCTTTATATTTATGTTTAACTTGGCTACATGTCATATCAATAATATGTGACCGTGGTGTATGAAATAGGAACTAGGGGTGGAACCGGAGGGAGGTTTAAGGGAGCGTGACCAGTTCGGTTGCACTGGGCGCGGAACCTGGGGGGGGGGGCTGCAACTATGATGTAGAATGAAAGGCAAAAAGTGGTGGGGCACAAAATTTTGGCATTGCACAGGGTGCCATTGAAATCTGAGACCCCAAGTTCTCAATTCAATGTTTCACCTGTGCTAGTGTATCAGCTTGCTAAACAGAATGGTCCCCTCCCACCCTGCAATATTCTTTGAGTTCTTCAGACACCCTCAAGCCAATTGGAGGGGGGAGGGAAAGAGGAGGGGAAAGCCCCATTGTGCTTTCCTTGTGCAGGGCTTCCGCTGATGTCCTTAGGTCTATCCCACTCTAGGTGTTGATCCCGTAGTAAGTCATGGCTTCAATGATTGCCTCTCTGCTTTTCTTCTGTAGAACTGGGTGGCTCCTACTCATCTGCAGGGGAAAGATTTTCCCCCAACTTCTTTGATCTTCCTCAGCACTGGACCATAAATGTCCTGCTTATGTGACTTTTACTGGGTGAAAAATAAACTAAGTAGGGTCCTCTGGATGCTGCTGTGTACTCCAACTCCCATCATCCTTGACCACTGGCCATGCTAACTGGAGCTGATGGGAGTTTGGGGCCACAATATGTGGAAGGCCACAGCCCACCCACCCCAATTTTAAAAGCTGCACTAGAAACTATTGTTTGGACTGTTTTCCCCTTTGACAGTTCAAAATACTCATTAGGTCACCTTTTTTTTTATTGCTCATCTCCATCACATAACCTTTCATCCAACACCCTCAGTATCCTCATAAGCCAAATTCCAGTCCTCAACCCCATTCCCCCAAAATTTATTATTTTGGAATACTTGCTGCAGAAGTCAGGTTCGTACAGAGTGGTAAGTGGCAACAATGTCAGCGTATCTGATCTGCCGTAGCAACACAAGATACTTTCAGCTTCACAAGTACATTTCTCAACACAATAAAAGAGTGTTAGCTTAAACAAAAACGTTAGCACCAGAAGAAGCTGCAAAATTATTCAAAGTTGCTGGTAAAAATGAATACATGAAACAAAAATGATAGTAAAGGCTTATTTTTATCGGCTTTCCGTATGATGTAAGGAGATGCATGGGCCCTTGAAGGACTGGTCCTGTGAGCACATGCAGACTTGCTGCTTTAAAAAGGAAATTTCACAACTTATAGTGATGAAAGTGTAGCAACCAATATTTAGTTCAGATGTGTTTACATATTTAGCTCTCGTTGGCTCTACAATTTTTTCAAAGAAGAACAGAAAGGCTGGCACACTTGTTGTTTTGTGACTTTGGCGGGGTGGGGATGACTGTTTTGTTCTCCAGCTTGCTATAAATAAGTTATCTCACATAAACTTTCACCCCTGCACAACAGACACGTTACAAATAAATTAACTGGTTGCTAATTTTCCTATATTAGCAAATAAACATAACTGAGATTGTCTTATTACCACAGAAAGACAAGGCCAACTCTGCTACCATTTCCCACTGCACCAGGCTGCCGTTCATGGAGCAAATTAGCAACCCAAATGTCTTTTGGCCAACTACTATCTGAATCCGTTAAATTGGGAAGGGGGAGTCTGTGGCCCTCCAGATATTTGTTGAACTCCAACTCCAACAAAAGCATGGCCATGGGGAGAAATGATGGGAGCCGCAGTCCAGCAACATCTGCAGGGTTACAGGTTCATCACCACTATGTTAAACCATTTAATAAAGCATGAATAGCCAGCAGCCAGTCATTTAAAAAATTGTTCCATCCTGTTCTTTAATGGTTTTCAGAAACAAATCTCTGAGAGAGTCGGGGAGGTGAAGAGTCCTCTAGTGAAGGATGTGGATTAAGCAGATAAGACCAATAGTGGGTCCAATGGTCAAGAAGGCGGTTTCTGCATGTGCCGTAGAGCAGGGGTGGCCAACTCCCGAGAGACTGCGATCTGCTTTCAGAATTAAAATCTGGCAGTGATCTACCCCCGTTTTTTTAGGGGTTCAGCTCAGAGTTGTTGAGCTTTTGTGGGAGCAAGAAGGCCACTTTTTTTAGGGGTTCGGCTCAAATTTGTTGGGTTTTTTTGGGAAGAGGAAAGCCCCGTTTTGGGGGGTTACGGTGCAGGCTTCTTTGGGGGGAGTTCCAATCTTGGGGGGGAGGCAAGGGAAGTTGGGGTTAAGTCACTCACAAAGACATCAATATGGATGAAAACAGCCACACAGAGGGAGCTCCGTCTTCCCTTCCTGAGTTCAAACAACAATGGAGGGTGGGACGAGGGGGTGGGGCATGAGTCAGATTTACAGACGCCGAGGAAAGGGAGCCACAGATTGACCACGATCTACCAAAACATCGCGGGGATCTACCAGTAGATCGCCATCGACCTGTTGGACATCCCTGCTGTAGAGGGATGTGAGGGGCAGATGTAGCTTGTCAGCCTAGGAAGGTATCCCATCTAAGAGAAGGAAAACTCTGATCCTAAACCTTTGCTGCTTTGTGAGACATCTTCAGGAGAATCCCCTGCACAAATCTGGAGTGGAGTCCCTAAGATAGTTGGACAGCACCTTGGACGCTTCTTTCTGGCAACTCCTGCAGCCAAGCTGGTGCCAAATGTATTGCTCTGTTTTCCTTTGGACCACGTTAGTGAAGCTGAGAGGGGGTGTCTTGTCATCTGGGCCTGCTATTATAAAACACGCTGATCAGTAAGATTAGAAATTGTGTAACATATGTGCGTTTTTCTATCACTTTCTTTACTACTAAAAAATCTAACTTTTAGGCTGGGGGAGTGGGTTTGTTGAACAAGAGCACCTAATCCACTTTCAGGGTTCCAGTCAACAAAGTCACTGAACTTGCAGAACAACTTCTCCCCATGGCAAGGAACTTCCTGTACCCACTGTGTGTGCACACACAGAGAGATTGGCTTTGGGGATTCCCCCAGACCTCTAGAGCAGATCTGAGTGGAGCACCAGGGAAGGAGAGGGAGCGGAGCTTCGTTGGCTACAACTCTAATTGAGCAACCTGAATTTTCTGGTGCGCTTGAAAAATAGTGAGTCTAGAGATGGCTTATATGAGTCTTTCACATATTTGGTGTACAGTGATGTAGTGGTAAATTCTGAAGCTAATCACGCCAGCACTTTAGACAGGTTTGGAAGGATACCTTAAAATTATGCAATATGTAGAAATAAAGTTTTTCTACCAACAAAACAAAATCTTGATAACACCTGCCTCCTTGCAGAGTGAAATTTCCATTAATTTGTTTTCCTGTTGAAATCCTTTATAACCTGCTCTTCATAGAATCATGAAATTGTAGAGTTGGGAGGGACCTGGGCATCATCTAGTCCAACCCCTTGCAATGCAGGAATCTCAATCTCTGCTTAAAAACCTCCAAGGAAGGGGAGCCCACCACCTCTTGTGGGAGTCTGTTCCACTGTTGACCAGCTCTTACTGTCAGAATGTTCTTCCTGATGTTTAGTCAGAATCTCCCTCCTTGTAACTTGAATCCATTGGTTTGGGTCCTAGCCTCCAGAGTAGGAGAAGCTTACTCCATCCTTTGTGTGACAGCCCTTTAGAAATTTGAAGATGGCTGTCATACAGCCTTCTGTCACTTGTTGGCATCCATCTATAGGGGACGATGGAGGAGTGTGCCTTTGTGAGTGAGGTCAAACTGTTGGAAGGTTGCAATGCCTGCTCTGGCTGTAGAGATCAATGCAGGAGGATGAAGCAAGATTAAAACGCTATGGAACAATATTATTTTAAAATACAGTTTAAATCTAAAAACAGACTATATACTGACAACAATACACCAGTCATCACTTTGGGTCCCATCAGTGGGGGGGGCATTCAGGAGTCAGGGTGCTACTCCTCTCTTTATAAAAAAATTCAGTTACAGTCAGTGTGAAGTAATATTTAAAGTAATATTTTAAAATCTGTCTGGAATAACCTTAATTCTTCCACCACCACGTCTCTATGCTACCAATTTAAGATCGGCCCGGATGTGATTAAAAAAAGAATGTTTTCATTGAAGTTTCACAATGGGAGTAAGTGCAATGTGGTTTAATAATTCTGGTTTGAATAAAATTCAAAGGCAATTGTTTTGTTTTTAAATTTTATTTAAAACTTAGTCCTTGGGGGTGAAAAAAGAACCAGCTATGCTACTTTAATGAATAAAGTGATCTAAAGATGGAGTCTTGTAGGTTATATGTTCCAACCCCGAACAAGATTTTTTATAGTTGAGCTAAATTACAAATCCCTGAAGGTTTATAATGGAACTGCTGACAGACCCTAAAATACGGCGACACTAGAGGGGACCAGGGTAATAAAGTGCCATTTAAGTCTTCTTTGCTGAGGCTTTGATTTCTAAAAAAGGTCACATTTGAATAAAACTCTTCACTCCCTTATCGGTAAACTTCATTAAAGTATTATCTTTGTCAGGACCTCTTTTCCTTTCTTCCTTTTTTTTACCTTTGTCTGCATTTTTTTCTCCTGAAGAATCTTGTCAGCCTCTAAAATCAAGCCTCTTGTTTTGTTTTTGTTTAGCGTGCACCAGTATATAGTCATCCTTTGATAAAAGGCTTCTAAAGGTAAAAACCGTAATGAGCAACTTCACACCCAATAAATCTGAGCACCCTGCTGACTGAGCAGGAGGCAACTGCAAACAGCAGCCAGGGGAAACTCTCTTGGCTTGGACCCAAGCCTCTTTTCTCTACAGATATTCCCACAGGGGTGCTTTGAGAAGCTTAAATATTGTGCAGGACTTTTTTACACAAGAGGAAAGAATTTTAAAGCTTCAAAAAGAAACGGGGGCGGGGAGGTAATGTGGGGAGAGGGGAAGGGAATTCTTGCTGAAGAAGAAACCAGGATGCAAGTTTAGATATGCATAAATAAACGAATAACACAGGGCTTCTCCAACTCGATCACAGTACCCTCCCCAAGACCAAAAAAACAACACCCCTGTAACTACAGTGGTACCTCGGGTTACATACGCTTCAGGTTACAGACGCTTCAGGTTACCGACTCCGCTAACCCAGAAATAGTACCTTGGGTTAAGAACTTTGCTTCAGAATAAGAACAGAAATTGTGCTCCGGCGGCGTGGCGGCAGCGAGAGGCCCCATTAGCTAAAGTGGTGCTTCAGGTTAAGGACAGTTTCAGGTTAAGAATGGACCTCTGAAACGAATTAAGTACTTAACCTGAGGTACCACTGTATAAGGAAGGTGAAGGAAGGCACAGACTTCATCCATTTACTGTTCCCCTTTGTGCTTAGCTGGCTGGGGAGCAAATTAAGGTGGGACAGAGAACATAGAAATTCATGAGGCCATAGAAACCTTTATTTTCCCTGTAGGAGGAACTTTTAGGTAATCAAAATGGATTCCAGAATTTAGATTATATTACCCTTTTGGCAGCAAAGCAACAGCAGTGCAATAAGAGATGGCCCCCACTGCCCAATATAAGCACTGCCCAATATGGCACTCTGCCTCCATGCAAGGCCTGTTAGTGTGAGGGACCAGGGAACAGAGTAGACTTGTCTTGTAGAAGGGATGTGCTTCCCTCACCATTTCAGAACTGCTGTCTTTAGTAAATGTAGATCTGACGGGCAGTAAAAGTACATTAGTAAGCAGTGTTCAAAACTCCCATTGTTCTAGGCGCATTTTGCGACAGGGAATTTCATTAGCACGAGCAGTTTCTGAGCTCTGGGTGCAGTACTGTGCCTAAGATTTTAGATTAAAACTGCAGAATGGAAGGAAAGGAGGACCTTTTCTGCCTCCCCACTTCCAGCTACTCTCTGAAGACTGGAGAAGAGACACTCTTAAGAATATTAGGGGGGTGGGCAGGGGAAGGACTAGACCATGTGAAAAATGAACATTATATTTTACCTGCAGTTCATTCATTTTCAGCTTTGTATTCTTGTTATTTAAAAAATCGCACCTAGACATTCCGTTGTTGCGCCCATAGCCTAGGTTTAAGGTGCCATTTAGCTCCTAGCTTTCATATCTCAGTTTCTAACACTGTCGGTAAGTCTCAGAAGCTGCGTATAAGCATACTATAAAAAACCAGAATCACGGTATATTACCCCATGATGTGAGACCAAGTTTCTCTCACATTCATAATTAAGAACATAAGCAGAGATCCACTGGAACAAATCAAGGGCCCATTTAATCCAGCACCCCATTCTCATAGTAGCCAATTTGGGGAAACCAGTGACCAGGACATGAACTCTCCTTATTCATGTTCCCCAACACACCACCTTCAAAACAGGTGGCAGCACACTGCCATCATGACTAGCCGGCATTGATATCCTCATTCTCCATCAGTCTAATTCCCTTTTAAAACCATCCAAGCTGATGGCCATCGCTGTATGTTGTAGGAGTGAATTCTGAATTTACACACTGTGTAAAGAAGTACCATATTTTTCACTCTATAAGACGCACCAGACCACAAGACGCACCTAGTTTTTGGAGGAGGAAAACAAGGAAAAAAATATTCTGAATCTCAGAAGCCAGAACAGCAAGAGGGATTGCTGCGCAGTAAAAGCAGCAATCCCTCTTGCTGTTCTGGCTTCTGTGATAGCTGTGCAGCCTGCATTCACTCCATAAGACGCACACACATTTCCCCTTACTTTTTAGGAGGGAAAAAGTGAGTCTTATAGAGCAAAAAATACGGTACTTTCTTTTGTCTGTTCTGAATCTTCCAACCTTCAGTTTCATTGGCTGGGCCCCAGTTCTAATTTATGAGAGGTGGGAGAAGCTTCTTCCTATCCAGTCTCTCCACACAATGCATAATCTTATATCCAGTGTTATTTTTTTAGGAAAAGAGGTGCCGGAACTCACCATGAATGCCTCCCTTGTTCTCTTATAATGGCAATGGTGCCCACCTGTTACAGAGAGGAGAAGAAAAGAGTCTCTCTACTTGATAAAAACCAAAGACCATCAAAACCAAGTTTCCTGTCTCCACCCGTGGCCTGTAACAAATGCTTGAAAGGGAGCAGGCTGAAATAATGGAGTGTGTGCTTATTTTCCTGTCATTCATTCTATGTTTACATAGACTAAATGACAAGGGATGAGGTAATCGGGAACTTGCTTCAGCCAGATTATGTTATAGAGCAGGAAGAAGCAAGATGCACCATGCCAGGGATATTTAACAAGATATTCATTTAGCAAATCAAGGAATAGAGAGAGAGTCAGACAGACAGAATGCTATGGAAGGCATGTAACCCCAACCTTGCCTCATCAGAAACTTTAATCAATGGTAACATTTGGTTTGAGAGAAAGCAATGTCAAACCCTACACCTTTTTTAAAAAAAATGTAACAGTGAAGGAAACAAAGGAACAAATATTTTATATGACTGTCTCTTGCATATGGAGACTGCCTTCTGTTTATTCACTCAGAAGGGTAAGCTTGTCCAATGGAATGACTGCGGAGAAAAGTAATCTGCTTTCCCAGTAAAGGTGAGGTAGATCCCTACCCACCCAGTTTGCTGGGTTTTTTGACCTGGTTCTATGTGACATTATCACAAGAGCCACTTCTCAGGTGAGGAAGAAAGGAGGAATAAATTCAGAATGGGAGGGAGGGACTTACACACACACCCCTGAAGTGACCTGTGCATCCAGTAATTATACCTTAAAGGTAAAGGGACCCCTCACCATTAGGTCCAGTTGTGGCCGACTCTGGGGTTGCGGCACTCATCTCACTTTATTGGCCGAGGGAGCCGGCGTACAGCTTCCGGGTCATCTGGCCAGCATGACTAAGCCGCTTCTGGCAAACCAGAGCAGCGCATGGAAAGGCCGCTTACCTTCCCGCTGGAGCGGTACCTATTTATCTACTTGCACTTTGACGTGCTTTTGAACTGCTAGGTTGGCAGAAGCTGGAACCGAGCCACGGGAGCTCACCCCGTCGCGGGGATTCAAACTGCCGACCTTCTGATCGGCAAGCCCTATGAAGAACAAGTCCAGTAAGAGTAAAACAGCCTACTGTATGAGCTATGCACAATGCAAGACTTAGATCCATGCGTCTTCTTGCCTCTATGGTTCCCTTTGCTGTGCATTAAGCAGCTATTGACAATTCCCTGGAGTGTGTCTGAGCTTGATGTTATTCTGTTATTTTGTTGAGATGAGAGAGGCCTGGGATGGGGGTAAAAATGGACATGAATTCAGAGGCTCCTCCCCGGGTGAACCTCAGGGAAGCCAAAAGAATTCTGATGAGGTTGACACAGTTTCAAAGGGGCTCCAAGCAATCCTAACTTGTCACATAACCTCACCTAAAGTAAATTATCTGCAGGTGAAGAAAATGAGGGAAAGAAATGTATTCTGATATGGTTAGTGAAATGGGCTGAAGGGTCACATTCCCTTCTAGGCAACTTTCTAGGGACCCTTTGCCAGGGTGGGCAGAGCCAGAGGAACTTCTGAGTTAACAGGCATGGTGGTTCTAAAGTCACAAGTACTTTTGAGTAGAGACTGAATGTCCATTGCAATGTTTCACACATGTTTCATCCCAAATCCCCACCCCTGCCGTAGTGGTCTTCTAGTGATTATTCAGTATTAGTCAATGGCAAAAGTGTGATAGGGTGTTCCTGGAACTATGCAAAAAGATTTGGTGTTGTGTAGATTATTTTTCAAGCAGCAGAAATGAATTTTCCCTAGATTTCCTCTTGCAAATGCTTCAGGAATGCTCCATTAAAACACAGTTGTCTTAACATTTGTTATCTTCTTTTCCTTTGTTATTGTGTTTTACCATTTCTAACCAGGGCAAATTCATGCAGATAATGTTGAAAAAACACCAAGGACCCAAAATGTCACTATTTTCCAGAAGTTCCTTGAATTCTTTTGTATGTTTCATTTGGGAGAGTTTCATGATAAACAAGCGGACATTGATAGCAGTGAGGAACCAGTCAAAGCTTTACATGCCTTAATTTCTCCATTTCTCTTGCAACTTGTTCCTCCTTCACCCCTTAATAAGAAAGTTAGTGTTAAAATAACAAATTTTCTTTTTTAAAAAATGATTATTATTAATGCACTACTTACAACAGTTAGTTTTGGTTTCTAAAGCCAGAAGATATAATTGTAATTAGACAAGTCTGATGGATGCCACAATCTCATTTGAGGAAGTCTGACAGGGCAGGGGTTGCAACATTCTCCTGAATCAGATTCAGCCTTCCATCTCTATTAGGCAAGACTAGGATAGATTTGATAACATACTTTGGTTGTTTCGAAAACACACTGATATGGATCATGTCTACATGATCTGTGTGGCAGTGGAAGGTGACGACAGTTTTCAGGGGCTGAAAGTGGTACAGCCCAGGACGTCATGCACTATGCCATATTTCTTAATGTGCAAGTTTCACTCTGATACTGAAGCCAACTAAGGAGCAAAGGAGCATTATATGGAGGGCTGACAGGCAAAATTAGGGCTCCACGGTTTAATTATATTTGAGGATATTCAACACATCCTTGTGTACACTGCATTCCACAATTTTCCCCTGTCCCCTCATAGTAATCCCCATGCATACTTCAGGTTAAATAAAGAGAAATGACTGCACTTGTTTAACCCAGAGAGGAAATTGCAGCTTTGTTTTGAAGTTCTGAAAATACCATAATTCTGAATGGCTGATGGCTATGAAAAACCAGAATGCATCAGATGTATTTATTTATTTTCTTAAAGCTGACTGTAGACTTAACTTCACCCAGGAAAATATCCTAAGCCTAAAATGCTTAAAAAAGGAAAGAATTTGCCGTATGTAGCATTTGCCACTTCCAGACAGGTCAGAATTGGAACAAAAGTCTATAGTAACTTTTTAAAAAATGGTGTGATAGACAGACAAAGTGGTGGAGTGGGATTTTTGCATGATCTCATATTTGGATTTAAATTTGCATGGATTTTCTATAATCACCTAGATAATGGTAACATACACTGACTGACAATGAATACTTAAATATTGATGAGCAATATTTTAAGAGAAAAAGCCTTCAGGAGCACAAGAAGAAGCATCACCTAATTTTTCCTTCTTTGTACTGTCGCAGTGTTAATGGATTGTGTTTTAAGCACTGCTTTAAATGATTGCACTGCTCCAGAAGACCCAAAAAAAGATTTGGGGCAACAGACATAATGCCAAATTCTGCAAATAGACAGTTACACACACACACACACACAACTGTTCAGTTTTGCTGTCTTCTGGCGTCAAAAGTCTGACTCTCAGACTCCTTTAAGTGCAGGCAGGGTCAATGGTCTAACTCGCTAGCGGTATTTAGCCACGATCTCAGACATTTTAATGTATCTATTGAATTTTCTTTTTATTAGCCTTAGATAAAACATACAGTAATATCACTAGATCAAATTAAGCATCCTGTTTCCATACTTCCTAGGCAAAAAAAGGGAGGGGGAAGTTGATCAAATTGGGGAGGGGGGTGTATTTCCTGTACGTTTTAGTTATCTAAAGGAGGTCAAACAAAATCACAACAAATTATACCTTATGCAGTCAAGATATTTCTACAGGAGAAATTCAGACCTATGCACAACCTATAGGCTACAATCCTACAGAGGCTTACCTTGGAACTCAGTAGGACTTCTGTGTAGGGATGTATAGAACCGAGATTCTCTGAGGCCTACTTCTGATAGTATCTCTCCCTATTTTGAGAACCCAGCTAGAACATGCCTTCAAATAATCATCTTTGTAATGTTGAAATTTTCAAATGCCAGTATGAGAGGCATGCAGAAGAGGTTAACTCAATCCCACTTCACATATTACAACTTTAACAATGCACACACACATACAGTTGAAGCTGTAGCGTGCTGACAGCTTCTAGGAGCCACAGATGAAAGCAGGGTGGGGACCAAAGGTGGACAAGCTACCCTAGATGGAGCACAGCATGTCTCCCAAACTCCATATGCCCCAATATTGTTTTTAACCGTATAGTGCAAATAGGGCCTCTCCCTCTCTCATGTACATACACACACGTACACTAACTAGGTTTCTCACGTACCCACAGTCTATCTTTACAGTGCCAAACTTTCAGCTACATGTTTCAGTCCTCCAAAACATTCCCCCTGTTTTAATTCTTCAAGGATGTGTCACCAAAACACCTTCAAAATTTATGACTGAACGATGCTTGGCAAAGGCAAAGTGTACATCAATGCTTGGATTCCATCCAATGTCCTATAGGAAAAATGTGTGGATTATTCAGAACTAATTCTGTCATATTATTGTTATTATTAACATCATCATCCCTTGGGCAAGAAATGTACCTTGTCTGAAAGGACAAAAAGAAGGTTTTAACGGGGCCAACATTTCAGAAATCAATCAGAAAAGAAAGGAAAAGGAATGAAGGCAATCCTAGAATTGGTATCTTCACACACATTTTAAAAGCAAACTTTAAATGACGTGCGTCTCTCAACATACCTGAAATAAATGGTTAGCGTAATATTGGTTGTTTAGATTCTATAAAGTGAAGCCATTGTGGAATGAAAAAACACCTTTTAACACAAGGACTGTTCAGTCCCCAAACATATTCAAGGAATGGGTGGGGAATAGTAGGAATGAACTTGCTGGCAACACCACATTCTGATGTTGATGTGTCCACTGACACACACACACACACACACACACACCCATGTACAATGTTAATTAGAAAGGGCTCTGTACACAACAGGGCTCTTCTTCCATTTGGGAACTATGAGTTGGTCTACAGTTCCCAACTGCAAGGTCATATTTATACCTGTATATCTTGGAGATGGCTTAGCTCTTCTTCAATCTGAGCAGACATACTCACGTATCCACAGCAGTTTTGCAAGGCCCCCTGCTTGCTTTTTTTTGCTTTTTGTTTTACATAACCTGGGCCACAAATCTAACCCCATCTGAGAGAAAAACCCATGGAATTGAATAGGATTCACTTTTGAGTAGGCATGAATGTTTGTTTGTGCCACTACCATCAAGCTTGAGACAGGGGTGGGCAACACAGTGACGTTGTTGTTGGGTTAAATCTCCCTTTAGTCACAGCCAATGACAGGGATGACAGAAGCTGTAGCTCAACAACATGGAGAGGGCATGACGTTGGCTTCACCTGCTTTAGAATGTGTCTGTGTTCATCCTTATGACATGTGTAGGAAACATCCCTTTATACAATCCATTTTCCTAAGCTATTACAAAGTTGTGTGCGCTCATGGGAAACACAAGTGGGGAAGTGATACTGCACTCAAGAAATTCTTGTGGGCTTCCCATAGGTATCTTCCCACAGGAAGGCATTTTGGCATGTCATTGAGGTTGGCCACCATGAGAACAGAATGCTGGACTAGATAGCATCCAGCAAGGCAATTCTTAGGTTCTTACTAGATCATTTTACTGCAGTTTCTTACATCTCTGGAGGCAAGCATGAACTACTCCACCTACTTCCTCTGCAGCACCAGACTTCTCTTTTTTGGCATTCTGTACCAGTAATTTTGGTATGGTATTTCATAACTATGACGTGCAGTTCTACTGAGATTTCCTAACACTATATATATTATCTGCTAGTGGTATCTTACTCATGAATGCTGGGAGAGTTTCAGAGCTCTGAACTTCCTAAAACTGTGTTGCATTTGTCTTATTTAAATACAATGTAAAGCAAATTATATTGCCTTGCCTACAATGTAGCAAGTATTTTCTATCACTTTCTGAGAGGTGTCGGTCTTGGAGTTTGTGACAGGTTGCCATGGACATGGGGCAATGGGCACCCAGACCTTAGGCAAGAAGTCTGGAGTCCGGGGGCAGTGGCTGGGGGGCTTGAGGGTAGTCAGGTAAATAGGACCTGAGGGTCAAAGTCAGGAGAAGTATTCATGACAAAGCTGAAGGAGATCCAATACTGGGTTGGATTGGCAAAGGAACTAATGTCGATTTAATTTTGTGCTTACTGTTGCATTGTGGAACTATGGCTTCTTCTTCTTCTTTTAATCAATATACTGTCATGTCACGCTAAATTACATTCACACCAGTGGATATGGTGTGAAACAACAGAGGATGCCTTTGGTCATGTTGTCACCCTCTATGCACCCATGTGCTTCCGTTTCCCCTGATTGACCCATGGGAAAGGCAGGAAAGAACTGTATGCCAGAATACTGCACTGCCTCAATTCCCCCCGCACACACACACACAGTGTGATATATGAAAACCACAGGAAAACTACAGCACAAAGCTCCCACAAATTTCTCGGTTACTGTATTGCAAACAGATTTTTTCTGGAAACAGCTGATGCAGAAGTGAGTGCTAAACTTCTGCTAGACTCTGCTAGATTTCCAGAAGTGACTTTTATGTTGTGTGAAAGATCATATAAAACCCAGAAACTGCCAGGTAAGAAAACATTTTAAAAAGGAATAAAGTGTTGACTGAATGCAGCTAAGGTGAAGCCAAGCAGAATTGGTATAAGGAAAGGCACACATGAGATTCTGTTGTTACCCAACGGAACAAGTTGTTCAGACTGACAAAGAAGCTCATAATAAATGGTTTTGTAGGACTTAGTGCCTCTCCACTGGGCTACAAGTTCAGCTGGCCACATTCAGGCCAGTATTGCAGAAGGTACCCTTACTCTGTGGAGCCTGTTCTGGCTAGCAGGTCAAAGGTTCAGGCCGCTGGTAGCCAGGAGATAAATTGCTGAATCTTTGCAGCTGGAGGCAGTGGCGTAGCGTGGGGGGTGCAGGGGGGCCAGCCACACCGGGCGCAACATCTGGGGTTAGGGCAAATCCACGGGTTAGGGGGCGCAAATTACTTGCCTTGCCCCAGGTGCTGACAACCCACGCTACGCCGCTGGCTGGAGGTCCTTCTTCAAGACACATGCACACTAGTATGTTACAGAAATAAAGCTGAAATCAAATGTGGATATTGCACCTAACAAGCCTACTGGCCCAAACAGAATTGTCTGTTAGCACAATCCACCAGGAAGGGCTTAAAATTAGATGTAAGGGAGCTGTGCAGAGGTATAACAAGCTACATGAATAGCAAGATGCTATTGTGCAGCCTGATTCCTATGCAATTCATTGAGAATAAGTCCCACTGAGTTTGGTGCTGTTTTCCCAAGTACACATGCATGAGATTGAAGCCTTGGTGCTTTGAGCAAAAGAAAGTGGGGCATAAGAATTGAATTAAATTGCATAGTTGCCATTCATTTAAATGGGAAAATTTCTGAGTGGACACTGTTCCCCTAATCTTTAAGGACACATCTATGCTGTAATTTCAATAGGTTCCAGAAAATCTCTTCATGACTCTCACATCCCCACACGAGGAAGTGGTAGCAATGCATCAATGTCTGCCCTATCCCTAACAAGATGAAACAAATACCAGCCCCAGCCCTACAGCCTGTATAACTAACTTACAATTTCTGAAATGGAGAGGGTGTGGGGAGGATATCAGATTCAGGGCCTTCATCCATGACCACCTTCCGTGTTTTAAGTTCATAGTGTTAACAATAAATCAGAAACCTCAAAAGCTGCTGTCTCGACTTTCACTGTTAGCAAGCTACAGTGCACACAAAGGAAACAAAAAAATATATACGGTAATTTTGTCCGGTTCTTCCATTCCTTCTGGGGAACCCAGCTCTTAAGCCTGTTTATCCCGATTTGTTTGTGAAGAGATTAGATGACTTTGCATAAAGCACGTCATTCCACAATTTCCTGTACGTTTCTCCCACCCTGTCACTTTCCTTATTCCAAATAGTCCAGTCTGGCTGAGATGGGCAGTGGGTTTGTTGTACAGTGGTACCTCTGGTTAAGTACTTAATTCATTCTGGAGGTCCGTTCTTAACCTGAAACTGTTCTTAAACTGAAACACCACTTTAGCTAATGGGACCTCCTGCTGCTGCCACGCCGCTGGAGCCTGTTCTTATCCTGAAGCAAAGTTCTTTACCTAAAGCACTATTTCTGGGTTAGCGGAGTGTGTAACCTGAAGCGTATGTAACCTGAAGCATATGTAACCCGAGGTACCACTGTACAAGAGATCCAAATCAGCTTCAACTGCACAAGCAGAATTTGCTAGCATGTAACTGAATCCAACCTGAAAATAGCAACAGTCCAAAAGGGCCCTTCATCTCTTTTTCCCCCTCACAACTTTGGTTGGAAAGCAACGACAGTCCACATCCCCCTTTCCACCCAGACATGTGACTATGCCTTACATGCTTCCCTCTTTTGGCAAAGAGAGGCACTACTTGAAGCTTCCAGGAGAGTTTGCATCTTGAAATGTTGAGGAGGGTTTCCTCATTCTTCCATCCCTGTGCTATCCAAACCCCGACAAAAGAACAGTGGCAAGAGAAATTGATGAATGATGCAGAACTGGCTAAACTGACATACAAATTGCGAGATAAGGACAACTGTGACTTCAAAGAAGAATGGGAACTTTTTACAAATTACTTAAAAAGACAACAAAATGAATTGGACTCCTTGGCAGGTTTTGAATAAGCATACACAAATTTATTGATTGTTAACATAGTAGACAGATAATATAAGGATTTATACAATTTTACAATATGCAGAGAATAATATGTGTTGAGAAATCAGAGAGAGGAGCTGAGGGAAGTCTCGGGAGGGAGGGTGGGAAAACAAGGGGGAAAATAATGAATATGATTTGTTGTTGTTTAGTCATTTAGTCGTGTCCGACTCTTCATGACCCCATGGACCAGAGCACGCCAGGCACTTCTGTCCTCCACTGCCTCCCGCAGTTTGGTCAAACTTACGTTAGTAGTGTCAAGAACACTGTCCAACCATCTCGTCCTCTGTCGTCCCCTTCTCCTTGTGCCCTCCATCTTTCCCAACATCAGGGTCTTTTCCAGGGAGTCTTCTCTTCTCTTCTCATGAGGTGGCCAAAGTATTGGAGCCTCAGCTTCAGGATCTGTCCTTCCAGTGAGCACTCAGGGCTGATTTCCTTAAGAATGGATACATTTGATCTTCTTGCGGTCCATGGGACTCTCAAGAGTCTCCTCCAGCACCAGAATTCAAAAGCATCAATTCTTCGGCGATCAGCCTTCTTTATGGTCCAGCTCTCACTTCCATACATCACTACTGGGAAAACCATAGCTTTTACTATACGGACCTTTGTTGGCAAGGTGATGTCTCTACTTTTTAAGAATCAAAATATCAAAACATATCAATGAATATGATATGTTTTGATATTTTGTCATGTTGAAATTGTTAATAACAAACTTTAAAAAGAAAAAAAGAAAGAAATGTTGAGGAGGGAAGTTTTGTGAGCTGTAACAAAACCACACTAACCAATCATCGCATGCCAATTGTGTTTAGGTGCCTGTTTGAATACAACATTTCAAATATTTTTATCTGAATAGAAAGCACAGCACAGGGTCTTGACAGCATGCAGGGTTCGCCCCCCCTTTCTCCAAACAGAGAAGGGGCAAATGAAACCATCGGAAACCTGCAGCCCTCGTTAGGAGTTCTTACACTGACCTCAGCATTAAACTTGCCAGATGTCGCTAGGTTCTCTTTGACTGACAGACAGTCATAGTGAGAAAAATGGGACAAACACTGACATCTGGCAAGTCTATTCAGAAGAGTCAATACAAATGCAGAAACCACATCCCATGTATGGAAAACTGGGTGGGTTACTTCAGTGACATTTCCGTCTGAAAGTTTGTTTACCTTGAACCTCCTCTTACGGTTATCTGCTTTTTGCATTAAAACCAGCACTCTTTTTCATGTCCCCTCAGGTACGTGAGACGTCCACAGCCACCCCGCCGCGTGTTTCATCTTTAATTTATGACAAAAGAAAACCCATCACTGTCAGCCTACTCTGCCGTATTTACCAATCTTGCAGTTTACACACATATGGCACAAGACAGATGGACCCTTTCCTCCTGGGTTTCAGCAAAGGGGTTGTCTCATCACAGATGAGATTAAAAGTGGCCTCAAATCTTTAAACAAGGTTTCACAGCACTTGCGGTAGACAAGTCAGCAATTCACAGTGGCCCAGATTATCTGAAAGAAAGAAGAGTGCGTTTGGAGCAGGCAGAGAAGGTTAGCTGCTATTTTAGACATATTCAGAAAGAGACACAAAAGAGAAGTAATAAGATTCAGCATTAGGAATGAGGATTTGGAACATAATTAAGTACTAGCCTTCATGTGCAGCAAAGCACACTTTTCTTAATCTGCCTTCTTAACAAATGGGAAGTTTGTGTTCTAAAGTGACATTTTCAGCAGCGAGCTAGGATGCTTCCAGACTTCCTGTTTATTGAGTACTCATCCAGACACATGTGCACAGAACCTATGCAGAGATTTTATAATATATGCTATTCACTGAGCATTTATTCCAATTTGCTTGTGTGGTGGTTATACCCAGCAATCAATTGTTATTCCACGATTTCTAGTGCATTCCCCATCACTTTCCTTATTGCAAAAGGCCTCGTAAATCTGTGCACAAAGATTCTTAACAAATCTGCCTTTATTTCACTTCCTCACTCCCATAGCCACATGTCCAGATAATAAATGTTGCCGGTTGGGTTTGAGGCGCCCTATGGTCATTTCCAGGTGACCTGCTTATTGAGCATTCATCTTGATTTGCTTGCACAACTCCTGCTATTTATTGGGTATCCACAACACGACTTCCACTATGGACTGGGCATTCGTTTGGAGTTGTTTGTGGAAAGTTTATATGATGTTGTGCATCACACAATTGCATTCCCAGCCTTTTCTGTGCATTTCACCATCCCATCACTTCTCTTACTGCAAAAGGTCCCTGCAAAATGGAAATGTAATTTCCATTTTGTATGCAAACCAAATTTGCCAGTATGCAGTTGAATACTGCACTCAAAATAGCAGCAAATGGGAAGCTCCCTCCAATATACTGTACTAAATAGAGCCAGTTCCATTATGAGATGAAACATTATGCTTTCAAAAAAAATAATCATGAAGTGTTATGTTCTGTATACTAACACATTCTGCTTAAGAAGCTGATATGGGATCGGTTACTGATGAATAAATGAATGTAAAATTCTGCATGCAGAAAAAGCCATCTTAATTATGTGATAGTAGAAGAAAGGGTTTTCAGTGCACAGGGTTTATGTAAGGCTAGAAGCACTACACAAGGGTCCTTATTTTCAGTGGAGAAATGCTGGGCAGTATGAAAAATTTCACCCTGAAACAAAATACAAACTAGTCAGCTTGCATAGGAATAACAACAATCATGACCCAGCTCTATGAATCAGAGGGACAGGAGCCAGCACAAGGTCCTGGCACCTGAAGTACAAGTGGGAAGAGGGAAAGGGGGGCATCCGGCACAAGAACTCTAGTCTCCATTGCTGAGGAACCTGTGTTGTATTTCAAAACTTTTGCAGTCAGCCCTGAACCTCTATTGAAATGAGAGCAAATTGATGGCGCATAATGGAGTGGATGCAGATATTCTCATATACAGTGGTACCTCGGGTTCCAGACGCTTCAGGTTACAGACTCCGCTAACCCAGAACTTTGCTTCTGGATGAGAACTTTGCTTCAGGATGAGAACAGAAATTGGGCGGCGGCGTGGCAGCAGAGGGAGGCCCCATTAGCTAAAGTGGTACCTCAGGTTAAGAACAGTTTCAGGTTAAGAATGGACCTCCAGAACGAATTAAGTACTTAACCCAAGGTACCACTGTATCTGACAGTAATTTACATTATTTGTATGGATGTAAGTCTTCATTTTTAATGTTGCAACCTGTCCTGGGTCCTTAGGGTGAAGGGTGGGCAAATAATAATAATAATAATAATAATAATAATAATAATAATAATAATAATATCAGCCAATGTGTAAGAGCAACATTACTTCCAATTTTTCAAACTTTAAATTGTAAGGTTCTCAGGGCAGTAACCTATACCTTATAAGGGGAAGGAAACTGTGGCCTTCGAGATGGACTACAATTCCCATCATGGCCTACAATGCCCATGGCCATGCTGGGTGGAGCTGGTAGGAGTTGGGAATCCAACAACATCTGGAGTGCCACAGGTTACCTCACCTACAATGTGCCATGCACAGTGGCGTGCATCTGTGATGATGATGATCAAGAATTGTGACACTTTATTTTGAATACAAGGCTTTCAATCTAATGGATTTCCCCCCCCCCCCACTGACATTTGCTGATGTATCAAATTATCATTATTAATCCTTTTCCTCTCCCTATAAATTTATCCTGTCAACCCAAGTTGGCGTATTGATATTCAAATTCACAGCCTTCAACTCAACAACACGACAGTAGCAATTTTTGGTTTTCGGCTACTATTTCTTAGCTTTTACATAAGGCGTGCTGTCCAATAACCAGAATCCTTGCATGTTGTGGATGAACACACACTCTAATCCCGCTTAGACGATTTAAAGTCTGATATTCTCCTAATAGGATTAGGTAGACAAGGAACTAAAAACATAGGATGTTTACAATTACTAGCACCTGGAAAGCAATGACGTAACGCCCAATTGTTCTGCCTCATCATAGAAAAATGTCATCTATAGCTCATATTTCTACATATCGCAACTATGCAATCTAGCAGCCAGGGTTCTGCTTTTAGACCAGAGAGACACATCTGTGTTCACATTCCTGCCCAGCCACTAATGCTCTTACAGAGGTCAGGACTGGTGGCCTGAAGACAAACAGGTGGTTCTGCTGATTGTCCAGTAGGAAGAGCTTGTCTAGAAGCTGATCTGTCTATACCTGTCCTTATTTGCTTAGACCGAAGGGGCAAGCCACAGTTCAGCAGCATTATTGGACTATATGAACACTGTGTCATATGAGCCCCAATGAGCTGATAGCTGCAGTCTTCCATCTTCCATCCATCTATGATGGTCACATTATACTGTACTGCATCAGGGATCAGACCAGTAACTATTGGCCTGCAAGTTGCCAGAGAAGTGCAGGGACCAAGGTTCTTAGGATCCTGTGCTTGAGACACCATTGCTATGCTGGTAAAGGTAAAGGGACCCCTGACCATTAGGTCCAGTCGTGGCCGACTCTGGGGTTGCGGCGCTCATCTCACTTTACTGGCCGAGGGAGCCGGCGTACAGCTTCCGGGTCATGTGGCCAGCATGACTAAGCCACTTCTGGCGAACCAGAGCAGCGCACGGAAAGACCGTTTACCCTCCCACCACAGTGGTACCTATTTATCTACTTGCACTTTGAGGTGCTTTCGAACTGCTAGGTTGGCAGGAGCTGGAACCGAGCCACCGGAGCTCACCCCGTCACGGGGATTCGAACTGCCGACCAGAAGGCAAGCCCTAGGCTCTGTGGTTTAACCCACAGCACCACCCGTGTCCCAAGGCTATGCTGGTGGCCTTTGGCAAATCTCATTTGCCATGCACCCATTCCCTTGATATAAGACATAATGACTAAATCACCAGGTAGTTGAAAGAATAAACAAGAACCAGATCGAAGTTTGTAACTGAAAGGGAAATTTAGGTTGTATCCAGTATTGCCTCTTTGCTGACAGAAGGCCCACTGATTCAATGAAGACTTCCGTGAGCTCAAATCGGACTAATGGGCACTTGCCATTCTGTTCTAAAGAGCTGCCTAAACCAGCTTAAGTAGAGTTTGAGGGAAATGAAGTGGGCTGCTTAGGGAACCAGCAAAATTCCTCCCCTCTTTCTGCTGGGTCAAAGAGCCTTCCAGCAGCACAACCTACAGTGATTTAGACTGCAGTCCTATGCACACTCAACTGGATGTAAGTCTCAATTAATTCAATGGGACTTACTTTTGAGTGAACATGCATAGATAGGATTGTGTTGTCAATGATTCTAATTTTTCCAGCTCCTTCTGCAACATGTGGAGACGGTGCTCTGCAAATTACCTCCAGACTCATTTGTACTGCTTCCCTCACTTCACATAATATCTCAATTGGAAAGCACTTTGCATTTGGCAAAGGAAAAATGGTTTATCCCCTCCCCCTCCCCCCCAAATCCTAGCTCTTAGTGAAATGAGAAGAGATATAGACACTGCAGGGTAAATATTGATTATGTAATTTCTATACCGCTTAATATATTAAGAATATTTCTAAGTAGTGTACAAAAAGCTGGAAAAAAATAACAGATAACCTAAATAAAAAATTACAAAAATACACAGTTACATATAAAAAATGTTACATTAATACGAAGTTACACACACACACACACACACACACACACACACACACATTTCCTTCTGACACACCCTTCTTCTCAGCCTCTGGGTCCAAACAAACAAGCTTGTAATATTGTTAACATCATAACCAGCACATTAACAAAACCAATAGAAACCCTTTGCCCTGCTTACTAGGAAACTGTCAGCCAAGATTTATGTCATCCTTCTTTTCCCTATCATATATCTTCTTACATATGCCATACTGTGACCTGCCACAGCCTTTAGGATGAAATGAGATTGATCTCAAACCTGGCTCCTGACCAGGTCGCCAGTTGCCAGCTACCACACATTTTTTCCTCAGTCAGATCATAGTTCAATAGGGCCAGCGCGTGCGAGGGGACCCACATGCACATCCAGCTCCCACTGCCCATGCAAATAATTCTGTAGCCAACAATGCGAAAGCCCCAGTTGAGGTCATCACTCACTGGATCAGAGCCACCATCTCCTGTACTAGAAGAGCCATGCACAGCTGGTGATCTAAGAACCGATACTGAAAGGACAAGTGCCTTTGACCTCAAGTGGTCACCCTCCATCTGGGAATGTTAGTGATGTGGAAAGGGAGAGAAGGAATGACCCTCCTTTTTAACCGTAAGCATTTGCAGTTCGCAAGTGACTCTTTCCATCAATTGGCAGACATTGCAGCAGAGCAGAGGGCAGCAACACTGTAAAAGTTTGACCTTACCTGCCTAGCCAGAGAAATAAAAAATACCCCATACCCTAGGAAAACACACTCTCAGAGGAATCACCCGCTGATTAAGGGGATGGGGGAACGAATGCCTTGATACATGATGCTGACACACTAGCAATCCAGCAATTTATAGATTGGTTTCAGAAGCTGTGCAACTTTAGGTGGCCAAATTTCTCCCATGTAGATTATTTGCTGCTCAATCATTTCTGAAGGAGGGGAAAGAGCATGCGAAAGCCTGATTATTGCTGGCTTTCTTGAAGTTCAACAAGTTACTGGAGACTCTGAACACTAGGCTATCAAAGCAAACAAGAGCTTCTACTACTCCTGCGTCTAAGCATTATTATTCTATAGTACATGGATGTTAGAGATGTTAAAGGCATAGTACAATCTATCAGCAATTTCAAACATACAGGACTTGTCTATACTTCTGCTTGTTTGCAGTTCAAGTTAATTTCCTGTAAAAAGTGAAGTGTTTTCTAATAGACTCATTCCCTATCATTTCACTTGCCTTGGGTTATAAACAGTCACACATCTGACATTATTAGAGGGCCCATTCTCACCTCTTTCAGCTAAAAGTCAAATTAATACCACATTCCTTCGGTCCAGAATCTCATTCTTGATTTTGTTGTTGTTGTTGTTGTTATTCCAACATGCAACAAAAACAAACTCACTGGTCATGATGTATGACCCCTATTTTATAGAGAGCCTGTTTGTCTTATTGATTAGCCCAAGTTTTGGAGTGAGAAATAAATAAATAAAAAGATTGGTGGCCTTAATTACATGTCCAGGAGAACAGGCTGCATGGCTAATACCCCAGACACGGCTTCACAAGGGGAAAACTGTGTTTGCTCCTTAATCCCAGTTTTATGTGGTTTAGGTTAACGCTGTTTGCAAAACGGTTATGGCAGGCCCACCCTCAGCCATCACACTGTTAGGATGGGGCCTAAGAGGATTTGTCTTTAATAGCTTTACCCAGAAGGCACCAGGCTCTTCAACAGAGGGGGGAAACCTCCTAATGGTGTCTGCATACACAAGCATTTAAAATGATAAAAGAGGCCAGCAGAAAACTACGCCGGGCTTGTCAGATTGTTTATGTCAGCAATATGACTATGGCTGCTGCTACTGTGGCAGCTGCAGCAGCTATTACTAACAGACATGCTAAAAACAGTTTAATTTCCACTTATTTCACGGTGAGTAATACTTCTCA
This sequence comes from Podarcis muralis, assembly GCF_964188315.1. Classification (NCBI taxonomy): domain Eukaryota; kingdom Metazoa; phylum Chordata; class Lepidosauria; order Squamata; family Lacertidae; genus Podarcis; species Podarcis muralis. The sequence continues at coordinate 101,328,850 of NC_135655.1, forward strand.
CCACACAAAGAGCGCTAGACAGCTTTGCAGAAACAGGTAATAATGATAGCGCTTCCTTTTAAACATCCCAAGTATCGGTTCCTACCGTATGTTTTGCAGCAGAGAACCTGGATGCTTAAAAGATGCCCTGAGCAGTCTTTAGATCAGTGGTGGCCAATCTGTGGCACTCCAAATGTTGTTAGACTATACAAGCCACGTCAGCCTTAGCCAACAAGCAGGCCATTGGTCAGGGGTGAAAGGAGTCAAAAGCCCAACAACATCTGAGGGACCACCGCTTTTCCATACCTTCTCCAGAGGGCCACACACTCAGAACTCATCCATTATACTGAATGGCTTGGTTCTCTCAGAATTGTTCTGACTGTACAAGGCTCTCATCTACAGAGGTTTAAACTTTAGAATGAAGGTGCTGGGGGTATTTGGGGGTTAGGGACAGCCAGACTGATGGTGTTGATACTTCCAATTATTATCATTATTATATCATTAAATATTTATTTATACCCCCACCTTTTTCCCTGATGGGATTCAAAGCAGCTTACAGATAAAAAAACAAAAATTGCCAAAAAACATAGGGGAGGAAACCATCATTAAAAAGCAATTCAACCTTAACAGAATCAAAAATATATACCGTATTTTTTGCACCATAACACTCACTTTTTTCCTCCTAGAAAGTAAGGGGAAATGTCTGTGCGTGTTATGGAGCGAATGCCTGCGGGTGGCGGGGGGGATCTGCTGCAGTCGTGAGCAGAGGATCCATGGTTCCCCTTCCTTCCTTCCTCCGTGGTTACAAAGCATGGATCCACATGGATCCTCAGGATTTTTGCATTGGGCTACTCCAAACTCACTGTCAGATCACATGTCTGTGGCCACAGCATGAACCACAAAAATCATATATCCACTATTTCGTTTAGAATGTGTTTTTTTCTTGTTTTCCTCTTCTAAAAACTACGTGCGTGTTATGGTCTGGTGTGTGTTATAGAGCGAAAAATACGGTAATACATAAAATCTGTATAAAACGTACAAATAATTACAATAAAACAGCACAGCACCAGCCTTTTTGTTAAAAGTAGTCAATTCCCAAAGTCCTGTCCTGTTGGAACAAGGAGGACTTCACCTGCTGGCAGAAGGACAACAAGGAGGGATCCAGCCTGGTTTCTCCAGGGAGGGAGTTTCAGAGTCTGGGAGCAGCCACAGAGAAGGCCCTTTCCCATGTTCCCACCAAACATGCCTGTGAGGGTGGCAGGACCGAGAGAAAGACCTGCCCTGAAGATCTCAGAACCCGGGCAGCTTTAGTATGGAAGAATATGGTATTTCAGATAACTTGGACCCAAGCCAAGGTGTGTATCTTTTGTCTTTCAGGGGAGGACTGTAGCCCCATACAAAATTACTCCAGCATGGAAAGGGTTATACATCTTTGGAGCAATGGAGTTCCAGTGCTTTTGCATGGAAATAATAAAAGAAAGAGAAAATAAAAGTGAAGAGAGAACCTCAGCATCTCCATAAATATATATACAAATTCATGCATGTTCATACAATGAAGAGATGCGTACAAGCAAAGAGGGAAAACTGAGTGCCCCTACACCCCCTGTTTGCAAAGCTAAATGTGTGAAACCTCAGCAGAGCTGCTAGAGGGGGAAACAAATACTGGGAAGCAAATGAGTGTCAAATGAAAAGTATGACACTTGGCGGAACAGCTTGCCAGGGCTCTAACCTGTGGTTCCAGTGTGTCTAGAGTTCTGTCTAGGAAATCCAACCTGATGCTTAGAAGACTAAGCCTCCCCCAATTTAAAACCCGCAGCCTTATTCCTGTGGAATGTACTTCGGATAAATGAAATAGCCAACCAAGCAAGCATGTTAGCTGGATTCCTCTCTTTAAAATGATCAGCAGTTGAATAGCTCTGTTGACATTTAGATTGCTATAATTTGGCCATAGACCGGCGTGGGTGGGGTGGGGGTGGGGATGAACAGGACTGCTCATATTATTTGCTGCTATTAATTCTGCTGGTATGCACAAACAACAAGAATGTAGGTCGTTCACTTTTGTACAAAGTTATCTTCCCAACCAGGAGGCAGGGGCTTTTTCAGGCCATATGCTCAATGAAAGCTCATAGTTATAAAATACATAATGAAGAGGGGTTGGCGTGGAAATGATTGATGCAAGGCCAGACTTTTCCTAAATGAAAGCCACTCCAGATGAAATACAGCATCAAACAAAGACCAGCCATCCCACCACTGCCCACAAAATGTCCTTGGCAATATAAATAATGGGGTTTGGAATCAAAGAGTCCTCAAGCTAGGTGCTCTGCTAAGGTAGAGGAGGAATACTAAATGACTGAAATGGGTGAGAGTGCGGCATCCAATTAATTTATATTGCAATAGCTTGGATCTGGAGTCCCCATGAGCAGAACTCATTGGATGCTCCCACTGGAAGAAGAGAAGGAAGGTGATTTCACCAATTCCTTCTTTCTCCTCCAGCCCCAAGAAAAGTTGTTCTGGGGAGCTGGGAGATCCCCTGGAACAGTGTAAGAAGCGGCACTGGAGAATGAGGAGACAACCTTCTTCCTCCAATGAGAACTTCCATTGATCTCGGTTCCTTCTGGGAACGGAAAGAGCCTTTCCTTTTGCAAAAGGGACACTGCCCAACTCAAAAAGGCTGATGAGTAGCTCAATCACGGCTTGCAAAGTTCATTGGGTGGATGCACAAATTGTGTTTGTGATGTGCATCTGCATTTCAAGATGTGGAACAGATTCTCGGGATGCCTCTTGGTCCCCCCCCCCCCCACATGGTTGCATGGTTTCTGCAAGCATAAATAAAATAGCTGCTGTACATGGTGACAAGGGTCTCTGGATCTTCAGTTGAAAGCCAGCATAGGTGAAGAAAGTCCACTGGACTTACTCATCCAACTTAAATGAGTAACTAACAAGTGTTCTCCACTAATTTCAGGATTTCCTGAAGATTGCTTCCTATATCCCTAATCTGTTCTGAAATGGAAGACTTTGAGGAAAATCTGGACTCCATCAAGTGAAGAACTGTCCCGATCTTAATAGTCCCAAAGAGAAGAAATTTTCTTCGCTTATCCAACATGCAGTCATTATCCTTAATAGCATAGGACATGACTGAGGCTTTTCACAAAAGGCTTGCTGCTGCCTTGAAATGTTTTATTGCTAGTCATAATTTTACTTTAAGAAGAAGAAAATGCTGTATAAATGCAAAGCTAAAAAGTTGATGGCATGTTTGAGGGCCAAGCCTGGTAAGGAATATAAGTGCTACAGACTTTTGCAGAGGCATACCTAGGCCCCCTTGCGCCCTTGGCAAAGAGATGTATCGGTGCCCTCTGTCCCTTGCGCCCTTGGCAAGACGCCTCTGCTGCTAATGGTGGCAAGGCCTCCTTCTCATCCTGGCTATGTGTTTTGTCAAGCAGAAAGGGTGCCATTTATGCCAGTGTAGAAGAAGAAAGGAGAAAATCGTAGCCCTCACTGGCCAGCTTCTGAAAATGGTTAGCAGTTTGTGTTTCCTATAAACCATTTGATATAGTTTGTCTGTCTGTAGAATGCACAAAGCAATGAGAATGCTGGTTTTCAGAATAAGCAGGATTTCATCTTGCTTTGATTTCAGTGGAAGAGGGCTGTAGCACAATTCAATACCCTACTGAGTCTGGTGGATAAAGGATTGCATTCAGAAGCATATATTTAATGTGAAACACATTTCATTTGGGCTAGATTGTACCCATTGTATGCACCTGTGAGCACCCTAGAGGTCTTCCCCTGATATCTGTGAAGCCTCTGAACCCCTTCCCAATTCACTGCTCCCTTGGTCATGAGGGGGTGGTGTGGTTCTTTTATCCCCCCCTTGAAAAATACAAAGAGCTGAAAAAGGAAGTTTGAAGCGTAATGTTCTTTTTCACTTCCTTTTTCAGCTCTTAGGTGCTTTTCAAGACTCTGGTTAATTCTTCTGGGTCCAACTTTCACCCACATCCCTTGGAAAAGTGAAGAGAGAGCAAGAGTGAGAACAAACTTTTTCTGTTTCTGTCTTTCACAGGGTGTGGATCCAGAGGGGAGGAGGAAACGAAAGTGACCAGAACAGTCCAGATGTGCCCAGGGGCCTAAAGTAGTATAAAGGAGACTCTCCTCTATCCTTCAGATAGAGTTTTCAACCTTTTTGAGTCCATAGCTCCCTTGACCAACTACATTATTTCTGTGGCACCCCTGTGGGGCTCAGGAGCCCAGTTATATCACCCCTTGCCTGCAGAGCTGGCAGCCTCTCACCCTTTTTCAAACACTCCCCTTGTGGAGTATTCCCTCAGCCTCATCTCCTCTCCCCTCTCCTTGGGAGTCCTCTGGGCAGCTGCAGCTGCTGCCCCTGGTCTCTGAGCTGCCCTCCTGTCCCAAAGAGAGGTGCCTCCTCACACTGCCCCACAGGGGCCTAGGACTTGCCTGTTCGTTCCCAACAGCAAGGGCATGCTGACTGGCTGGGCTCCCTCACCTGCTTGCTTGCTTGCTCGCTCTGAGGCTGCCTCAGCTCCCAGCAACCAGCAACCCCTGGCCAGCCCCAGAGGCACCATTCACCTGTGGAGCTTGTAGCCAGGGATGCTGCAACGAACAGCTGTGCAAGCCTTTGGGAGGCAGAGACACAAGAGGGCATCAGAGGAGGGAGGGATGGAAAGAGGGACAGAGGCCAGTGTTGCCTGACCATCCTTCAAGGCACACGGGTTGAAAACCACCGCCTTAAGGATCTACTTGTAAAGAAAGATTACCAAAATTAAGGGAGAGCAGGGCAAAGCTGGGTGACGTCAGTGTTTCCTCATGTAAGGAAAAGCAGTAAAACAAAACAGCAATGGAAGATAAATCCTGGTTTCTGCAGGAAGCCGTATCAATTGTTCAAGATCCTTTGCACTTAGCAAATAGTTTCTGGTGCGCAGTTGCTTGCTCCTTCCCCTTTCATGTTCCATAGGCTCCAGCCAGTGCATTCAGCAGCAAGCTGTTGTGAGATGATTCCAGTTAGCAAGCTACATTTGCAACTGGAAATGCCAGGAGTCAGCATGCCTCTACAAAGATAAAAACTCTTACATGGGTCAAGATAGATTTTTTCCCCCCTTTGGCCCTAAACATACAGAAATGAATTATCCAGACAGCTTTTAAAGCTGTTGGCAGAAGATAACTATGAGCTCAATTGTAGGGCAAGCTTTAAAAAGGAAGTTGCTTCCTTTGTTACTGGAAAGTGCCTGATTTAATTAACTGGGCCATATGTCCCATTTCAACAACTAGCTGGCCTGGTCACCCCTGCATTTACAGTTTCTGATAATGTGGGTAACGACACAGAGCATAAATACGCATGCACCCACGTTTTTAAACAGGGCCTTGGCATTTCCAGGTGACTTTTTCCCCCAAAGTACAAACTTTACAAAAAAAAGAAGAAGAGGAAGTCGTAAATATATCCTGCCTCCTCAGCATTCCTGTACTCATTTCTTCTACTCACCGAAAATACACACCAACATAAAACACTGTCTGATGCCTGCAGGAGGTGAGATTTTTTTCAGCTTCTCACTGCCAGACAGGTTAGCAGATTGCTTTAATTTTAATTTGAGGGGCTGCAAGGTGTGCGAACACAACAGCTAAATCCAGAGCAAGCAGAAAACTAAACACAGAGAGCGAGAGAGAGATACACTGAACTAGCTAAGTAGTCAGATGTTTCTGAGGTCAGCAATGCCATGCCAGGTCACTGAGTTAAGTACCAAGTGCTCGTAATAGTACTCTTCCTATAAATGTCGCTTTGCATTTGTCTCCAGAAATGAATAGTGGAAGGTAAAAGATCAAGGAGTAAAGTGGGCAGAATGTATAGATTTTCAGTTTTTAGGTTGCATTGCGCTTTTAATATATTTGGCTTCCAACAAGATGTATTTGCTTTTCCTCCCACTGTGAGTGTTAATTCCAAATAGAGATTCATATAATGGTTTCTTATATAGTGAGGTGAGAAATAATTCCTCTGCAGCTTCACTGACATAACTAGGCTCTACAGCAGGGGTGGGGAATGCAGCCCCCAGGCCTCAAAATGCTGCCCAAGCAAGCCACACCCCACACTGGCCCGGCTGTGCCCCTTTTCACCTGGCCTGGAATGTGTTCTACAGCTTTTCTGGATGAAAGATAAAGGAAGAGTGGGAGACTCGCATACTGTAAAGGTAAAGGGACCCCTGACCATTAGGTCCCGTCATGACCAACTCTGGGGTTGCGGCACTCATCTTGCTTTATTGGCCAAGGGAACCGGCGTACAGCTTCCGGGTCATGTGGCCAGCATGACTAAGCTGCTTCTGGCGAACCAGAGCAGCGCACGGAAACGCCGTTTACCTTCCTTTATCTACTTGCATTTGATGTGCTTTTGAACAGCTAGGTTGGCAGGAGCAGGGACCGAGCAACGGGAGCTCACCCCATCGCGAGGATTCAAACCGCCGACCTTCTGATCAGCAAGTCCTATGCTCTGTGGTTTACCCACAGGCCCACCCGTGTCCCACATACTGTACAAAGATATTTTAAAAAGTACATTTGTTGCTTTGCTCACCTCTGGCCCTGCCCACCACTGACTCGCAGCCTTCAGAGAGTTGCCCAGAAGGCAACGCAAGTCTGACTGAAAAAGGTTCCCCATCCTTGCTTTGTAGATATAAGCTCCCTAGGGTGTAATGCAACTGGTTTTATGGAACACGTGGCAATAGCCCTGGATATCCCAGTTTCGAATATGGAAAAGAACACCCTGTGATACTAGTGACAATTGACTAAGAGATTTTTTTTTTAAATGTGCACTTTTAAAAAAATGAAGGAAAGCCAAGAAATTCCTCATCACATCACAAGAGTAAGTTAGAATTGCTCGTTGTTTATTCATTTGCTACAGCAGCAACCACTTTTGCCTAGTAAGGAGGATTGGTTAACATGGTCTGACATCTTCTTTTGTGAGAGATTACTGAACAGTCTGCCAGTAACTTAAGACTCTCCTAGCTTCCTGAGTGTTGTGCATGTGGATGGATGGATGGATGGATGGATGGATGGATGGATGGATGGATGGGAGCTTCCTGATGCTCCTCTGAGCGCCAGATTAGAAAAGGTGGGTCCTCATCAATAACATGGGAGCAGTGTATGAATCAGGCCTTAGGCTATGTCTGGGGCTGAACCTTCCTGTGACCAGCACTGCCCCAGATCAAAAGTGCCTTGCACATGAAAAAGCTGGTGTATGCTAAGCACCTTTTCTCTGATTTTGCAAATTGTCAATGAGCAAGAAAGAGGAGTTTGCTTGTTCACATGGGGGGAAGTGATTCAAAGGAGTGATACAGTCCGGAAAAGTTTCCCACGTTTTTTCTGAATGTTTGGATTGGCTGTTGATGCTGGAACAATCCATGCATTAAGATAAACTTTGTTTGACACACATCTTTAGCAACCAATGAATTGAATTACATTTTAATATGCTTATGTGTGAACAGCTTCCTGCTGCTTACTAGTCAGGATGCACCACAGGTCAAATAGAGCCAAACTGTAATTAGATTAGAGTCCAAAGTAGGACAACATTCTGAAAACGTATATTCATAAGAAGACATTTGTAAACGCAGCATAGTCACCAAGAATCTGTTAGGGTCTGTCAAATATTTTTGTTAGACTGAGCAGGCAAGGCTCTTGTTATAGAGGCATTTGTTTTCTGTTTAATTCTTTTGTTTTGAGGAAAACTATTACTTTGTGATGAATGTAGCTTGAGAGGAGGAATGACATAGTTTTTACTGAAATACATTCTGTGTGTATAAAATTGATTTATTTAAATAATCCATTGAAATATGGGGAAGCTACTATATGGAAATGAGCAAATTAATAGTCTCACACTCCAGTCCTAACTTCACTGAGGACTATAGTTGAAACTGCAGTGGGATCAAAACTGCAACTTGGCACCAGTCACTCATCGCTTAATCACTCATAAGGGGATTAGACAAATTCATGTAGGATAGGTCTGTCAAAGGCTATTAGCTGTGAGAGCAGAATGAAGCTTCCAGGTTTAGAGGTGTCATGGCTGCGGTCTTGAGCTTGGAGTCTCGGGAATAGGACAAGCCAGTTCAGTCCAAGACTGTGGTGCCAACCAGATGGGGACTTGGACTGGTCTCCTAACACAGAGATTGAAGTTGGTAGGCCACTGAATCTGGGTTTGTGGGCCTACAGAACCAGAGCCAAGACTCTCACAAGCACCTTCCCGTGAGCCAAGGGGGCTCTATCCTCACTGTCATCCTTGCCCAACAGTGCAAGGAGCACACACCAGGATAAAGTCTAGAGACCAGAAAAGTGCTCACCTGTGTGCCAGGTTGTTGGCCCTTTAAGAATTTCCATCTTTCAAGAAAGGAGGTAGGCAGGACTTAATGGTGAGCTGCAGGCAGAGGCTCATAAGGTCTCAGTCAACTTCCAAGTGGCTCCCTAGGAGCTGTCCTTAGTGCTGAAATTGTTGGCCTGTTGTACCTGCCACACAGCTGCATCTTTTGTACCAGCTATGGACAGGTCAGAAAAAGCTGGTGCATGTCTAGATACCAATTGCTATTGCTATTGGACAAGTAGCAGGGAGGGCTGTTTGCTTCATGCCGAGCTTATAGACTTTCCAGAGTCACCTAGATGGTTACTATTGGAAACAGGACACAGGCATTCACTGTGTTCTGAAGAAATATGTACCTCATCAAACCATCTAGTCACTAATTTACCACCTAAATTAGAGGTTTAGGCCGAAACTATCAGACCTCTGAAGTCCTTGGGTTGAACTGGGTTTTGGAGGAGTTTGGATTAGTTCTAGATGCTTATATTTCATGGAAAATGTTCTGATGGTAGTCTGTGTTAAGAAGGATGTGCCTTTTCTCAATCTATGATGAGAGGAAAGATTTATTAAAAATTAAGAGCCCTTGCCTTATACTCAATTATTAGCTGCAAATCCATTTTTCCATTCCACTTTCAAAATGTGTTCAAACAAAGATTCCAGCCTGCAGGTTTTGTATGTAATTTTATTAAATATTCTAAAACAACCCATCTTTTCTTCCAATAATAATTTAAAGCAATCCCTTTTTATTATTTTTAATCCTCCTAGGTACATTATTTATTGTAATATACATTGAGTACTAATTGTATTATATTGGCTGAATAATATCTAACAATAGGTTTCTTTCCATTTTAATTAAGAATTCCCATGGAGTTAGCATTAATACCTTTGGGCTCTATTAGCAGGAATACTAATAAGCTCTTCTCTGCCCCACATGACTCTCTGCAGGAGGCAAGAGGCAATCAGAAAAATGATTTCACCCATCCAAGGTTGCTGCCAAACAGCTAAATGGATGAAAAAGAAAGAGATGCAACAATTTGTGGTTTGTGTTGGTGTGCTTGGTGTGGATAATTGTTGGCATTTGCAGTGCAGGCCTTTCTTAGATGAATAATATTTTCAGACATAAGTGTACTCAGAGTTTGGCTAAAAACACGACTGCTTAATGCTTTGTGCTCTTGTAGGCAGAGCTTTTTTCAGCCGTAACTCACAGGAACTCAGTTCCGGCACCTCTCAGGTGGGCGCCATTGCCATTATAAGAGAACAAGGGAGGGGTTCGTGATGAGTTCCGACACCTCTTTTTCTAGGAAAATAGCACCACTTGTAAGTAAAGTGCACACAATTGTTCTTATCAAAATATTATTGTATGTTTTCCCCCATGGTCTTTGCATTTTCTGGTTTTAGAGTCCAACTTGGGGTGGTTTTTAATAACAACAACAACAACCACCACCACCACCACCACCTTGGGAGCATCTCCAAAGAATCAGCACGGGAATACAATCCTCTTGCCTGATGACTCCTCTGCAAATACCTTTCACCTCCACATGAATATTGAGAAGCCATAGTTGGAAGCCCCGTGTTTCCATCCTAACATCCTGTTGTGTCTTTAGATCTCCTTTACACATACCTCAACTGGCATTTTTGCCACTGTGCCAGCTTGAATTGGTCTTGCCCACAACATTTCTCATATGGATTTTAGTGTACCATGCAAGCATTGCCTAGGTAGTGCCTGGCATGCTATGCACTACCTAACAGAACCTACGTTGACCTAGACCAGGCATGGGAGTGGCTTCAGAAGCAGAAGAAACTTCCACAACTGGAGCAAAGAAGAAGGGAGCTTGAAAAACCTTCAGGAAATGTGTGCAGTTGGTTTGGATCTCTTCATCATATTAAAAAGGGTGATAAATGATATGGTGCAATGACATAATCACACATAAGAGCAGCCTTCTGGCAAACATCTGTGGACAAGCTAGAGGAAATCACAGAGCTGAAGTGTGTGTCACAGTACAATAGCACGTTTCAAACTTCTCTAAACCAGAAGTTGATTTATTTATTTTTTGATGGGGTAAGGGGGTTCCTAATCAAGATTGGGACCATGATACACATAGACAGAGTTAACCCTTTCTTACCCATAAAAAAATCCTCATCCACCCACCCACCCAATATTGCCATTTCAAGAGAAATAGCAGCTGGGGTGGGAAGGGTTTTTCTTTTTAAATGAACCAGAACAAAGGGGAAAGAGTTAAACACCCCTCCTCACACATCACAGTACCAGTATGGACCAGTCCACCTTCTGTTGCTGCTTTTATTGAAGAAAGAAGATGTCCTGTGCTAATCATGCTACCTGAAGCACATGATTATCGCAACATATAGTTTGACCCTTTGTCTACAATAGCTGAATTAACTGGGTACAGTGCCCGTGAATAAAGATTATTTTGTTCACATCCATCATGAGTTTTCATGAAATCCATCGCAGATTCTGGTATTGTTACATTGTGACTGGTTATATTGAAAAGCCTATCTACACCATGTGAACTATAATAAACAAACCACTCACTTTACATCTTAGCCATTTTCACTCCATTGGTAACTGGGTTGTGAATCACAGCGCAACAGTTTTCCCCCATTGAATTCAATAGGAATAAACTATCTTAAATCAAAGTATATCTGCTTAATTGGGCATCATCAGTCTCTAACTGTTTTAAGGACCATGAGATCATTGCTGACATTAACCCTCTCTTGTAGTATTCAAACGGCCTTGGGCAGGCTAAGAGGAGATGCTATGGAAGGAATAATGAGTAATTAATTACAAAAGGGAATGCATAGTATATAAATATTAATGTTGAAAATACAGTATAGCAGTAATATGATATATCAGTTACAATAATATCTATGCATTAAGAAAGATGCTAGAAGGGAAAACATAGTTTGGATAAAGTTGCTGTTCTTCTGTTGGCTATGGATATGCTGTGTTCTAAATGTATTTTCCATTTCTAAGACTCTTTGTTAATGGTGTGGCTTTGCATCATTTCATTAAGAAAATAAATTGCATGGCAAGAAGAGAGATGGAAATGCATTCATTCCAGTTCTATGATTACTGACAAGAACAAACATTAACGTAGGTAAGGAATATTCCTCCGTTTTGCATTATAAGTTTGCAAGAGTTATTCACAGATATTTGCTTTGGGCAACAATGAGCTGGGAGGTCAAACTTGCAGTCATACAAGATGGATAGGAATACAGAAAGTTGCCTTATGACCAATCAGACTATTCTGTTTGTCCAGCTAGCCTAGTTTTGTCTACTCTGACTGACAATAGCTTTATGGTTTCGGGTGGAGATCTTTCCCATCACCTGATTTTCTATCCTAGTGGATAACCACTCAAAGAGATTGTTGAAACTAGGGATGGACAAGTTATCAGTGAGATGTATGGGATTAAAAATGCAACTTTCTGCATGTAACACAGGGGATCTACCCTGAGCTATAGTCTCTCTCCAGAAATATTATGTAAAATGAAGATCTATTAGGTAGGTGTGTGGGTGGGTGTGGGTGGGTGTGTGCGTCCGTAGTATAACAAACAAGACTAACAGAATATTCCACCAATTCAACAAAAGAAGAAAACAATTGAGTGTGGTTAGGTATATGTTAAGGAAATGGAAGATACAAAGAAAACATTAAAATAAATTTCTACAAAAGAGGCAATGTGAAAGTATTCCAAGATAAGACACAAACAGCAGATCAAAAACTCATAATCAGAAATAGTCCCAAATGAAATCATCCTTTGGTGGAATTTGCCATCTGTATGACTGTATTGTTAAATAAGCTACAAAAAACCACTAGACAGTCACAAAGTTCATCAAGATTGCTTCCCCTCTAAGAACCCAGAGTTGGGTCAATTTCTCTGATGTCACTATACAGTAAATAAGAAATATCTTATCAGCTTTCGTGAAAGGAATGTTCATGCAACCTAAGCATATTGAGGCTGCACTTCTAACTTCTAAAAGTAACTGTCTTTGTAACCAGTGGAACTCATTTCCACTTCAGCATGCTTAAGTTCAGGATGTTACATGTAAGTTCTTTTGAAACTGGGACGAGTTACTTCCATGTGAGTTTTGTAACTTGTTTCATAAGAAGTTATTGCAACAATCACATTTCACAGATGGTAATCCTGTGAATTGATGGTATTTCAAGAGAGGTTTCGTGAGACGTGGACAGTACTTAACCCTACCATTGAGCTAACTGGATAATTATCCCAAGTCACATTGCTGTGCAAAAACGACTTTTTGGCTGAAGAGTGAGTAAACCTTGTGAAATTTGACAGCGCAGCATAGATAATGACCATAGTGCCATTAAAAAAAAATCACTTAGAGCCAATATTGTCATGATGTGGCAAATCCATTAACAGATCTACCTATTATTTTTCTTTGTAAGAAAAGAGTCATGGAGAAATAGTCAAGGAGAAATGAAACTGGGCGAGGGGATGTTAAATCCTTTCTCTCCCACACCACTTCCCCAGTCGAAACCGCTTCCTTCCAAGCTGCCATTGACATAGACCACTGGGGTTGACTGAAGCGTGATTTAGATTAGGAAACAGTGCAGGAAAGAGGGCTCAGTACCCCCTTTCCTCAAGGCTGCTAATTCTGATCAAATTAGCAGTCTCCTGCAGCTGCTCCAAAGTAAAAATAAAATAAAACCAAGAAATCCAATCACAGATCTCCCACACTACTTCTGTTTGGCTAAGATGGAGGCAAGATGAGGGAGCCAGCTGTAAATCATCCAACCTGGTAAGATGACCCCACCTCCTCTGATCTATATTTATTGTCTGTTATCTACAGTGAAAAACGAAGGTTATGAAGCAAATCTAGGTTATTTTTTTGTGACCCTGAATTTTTTCAGTGTTCATTTAATGTTTGCTATTGTCCTATTTGTATGGAATTGTATGTATGGAAGTGAGAGCTGGACCATATATGTATGGAAGTGAGAGCTGGACCATAAAGAAGGCTGATCTCTGAAGAATTGATGCTTTTGAATTATGGTGCTGGAGGAGACTCTTGAGAGTCCCATGGACTGCAAGAAGATCAAACACATCCATTCTTAAGGAAATCAGCCCTGAGTGCTCACTGGAAGGACAGATCGTGAAGCTGAGGCTCCAATACTTTGGCCACCTCATGAGAAGAGAAGACTCCCTGGAAAAGACCCTGATGTTGGGGAAGATGGAGGGCACAAGGAGAAGGGGGCGACAGAGGACGAGATGGTTAGATAGTGTTCTCGAAGCTACCAGCATGAGTTTGACCAAACTGCGGGAGACAGTGGAAGACAGGAGTGCCTGGCGTGCTCTGGTCCATGGGGTCACGAAGAGTCGGACATGACTAAACGACTAAACAACAACATTGTCCTATTTGAATTTATCACTTTGTCCCTCCTCTTTCCCTCCACACAAGGTTTTTTTTAAAATTTTGACGAAAAGATGGATATTGGGGGCAACGGAGGCTGCTAGAACCTAAACCTGGTTGGGTACCTAGGAGGTCATGTGGGTAGCACCTACATCCCCATCCTGCTCCGTTGTAACTTGGTTTAATACTAAGTCATCCTCTCTGTAGCTTCTCTCTCTGTTCAATTAAGGGAGGAGCTTGATGCAGTGTATCATCTGTTCAGCATCTGTTGGAAGACATTTCTCTTTCAACAAGCATTCCAAGTGTCCCATGTTGGACAAATTATTCCTGCATTGCAGGGAGTTGGACTAGAAGACCCCTGTGGTCCCTTCCAACTCTACCATTCTATGATTCTATGCAATGGATATATCTAAATCACTGTACAGTATTATGGAATCGCTTTGAGATTCTTCATAGGAACCAATTAATAAATGGAATGATAAACAAACAAACTTTTTTGCCAGTCTTGGGCATGATAGAAATTGACTGCTGGGGGGTAGGGGTGGGAATGACAGTGGGGCAAGTACCATTTGCTGTTCCACCTCAAGCAAGAAAATTCCTTGGGCTACTCTTGCAACTTCTGGGCCCTAACATGCCATATTTACTGAATAAACTCTCAACCACACCTGTTATGATTTCGATTTTTAATTAGTCTTTCATTATCAGCATTTCCCCTCTTTGCTTAAGTCAGGGATTAGCAAACCTTTTCAGCAGGGGACTGGTCCACTGTCCCTCAGACCTTGTGGGGGGCCGGACTATATTTTTTTTTTGGGGGGGGGGGAATGAACGAATTCCTATGCCCCACAAATAACCCAGAGATGCATTTTCAATAAAACCACACATTCTACTCATGTAAAAACATGCTGATTCCCAGACCATCCACAGGTCGGATTGAGAAGGTGATTGGGCCGCATCCAGCCCCCAGGCCTTAGTTTGCCTACCCATGGATTAAATCATTGTTTCTTTTATTCAAAGAGGTTTGTGCTCCATGAGGGCATAGTTTAAATGCAGTATATTCACTTCTGGTGAACGTTGTTGTTGTTGTCGTTGTTCCTCCTCCTCCTCCGCTTCTTCTTCTTCTTCTTCTTCTTCGAATTACATGTACTTACATCACCCCTTCACCTGATCCAAGCTCATATTTACCATCTTGGTGTGAAAGACACCCTACCATCTGTGGTTTTTATTGAAAGGAGATACCATCCCATAAGAAGCAGCTAATACTGAACTACAGCAGCTGTGCACTGTCTCCAAAAAGAATTATGGGGCATGTATTGAATGTATGGCATTGCTTTGTAAGGATTTGCTGTGCTACAGTTTGGTAACAACAAGAAATGCTGAGAGGGCTAGCTGTTCAACTTGCTGCTTTGAAGGCTGGGATTTTTGCACATACAGGTCAACATAGTTTCTTCTCCCAAAGTTTTCAGACGCAGTGTAATTCCACAACATATGTCACTAGCTGCCACACAAGTAATTAACTTTGTCTACATAATAGGGAGGAAATTAATTTAATTACTAGGGTTAAACAAAAAACAAAAGAAACCCACGTTCCTGAAGATTGTGTTGAAACCCGGGGGGGGGGTCACAAAACTCTTTCCCAAAAATTCAGCATTAAAAGATACTTATACTCTAACATTTGACTATAAAGAATTTAAAAAAGATTTAAAAAAAAATGTTTGCAGGAAACATACCTATTAAAAACAATGGGGGGAAACAGCATAGGTGTTTTCATTACTGTCAGTACTTTAGATATTTTTTTTAATGATCTGTATGGTATTTCAAATTATACAGTAGATTTCACATTTTAATATTTTTATGGGCAGGTGTATGGATATCTGAGCTGATTCATTTACTCTCTCAGGAGGGAACAAAGAATTTCCCCATCTGCAAAAAGCTAGTCGAAGACCCTCTAATTACCAAAGAGCAGCATGAAAATGGGCATCTTTGCATCTTATGGTTAAAATCTGGAACATGAAATCGGTCACATTATGGAAGACAGCGCTCCACCACAAAAGAAAGTTTGCACAGGTGGGGTCAGGACAATGAACAGTGTCCCTGCTCTTATTGCAGCTGACATCTGCATGGACCTCTACATGCTTACACCTCTGTTTATGTAGGCTCCAAAGGTGTGATCTGTAGTCAGGGAAAACAAGCTGTATGCATGTGTGTCAGCAGCAGTGTGTATCATGGGGCGAAGCTTCAGAGCTGCCCTCTCAAAACCAGTGTTATGAATGCCAACAGGACAAGGATGGGCAATGGCGAGGTCCAAGCTGTGCTGTTGCATTGGTGAGACCACCACTGCCAATCTAGCGCTCCCACTGGTGCAACAATGCAGCCCCAACCCCATCCTTCCTCTCTCCATCCAGACAAGCAGTAGTGATGTCTGTGGTCTCAGGAGGGCAGCTCCATGACTCTACCAAATCACAGGTACTACTACTGCTCTTCCACATGTTGTGATTTGTGACCATCTGCGCAAGAGCTGCCAGGAATGTTCCTGCTTCATCACTTAATGCCCTGTATCTCAGAGAACAATGAATTCACAGCTTTTAGCATGGCAAAACCTGTACATTTCCCCTGGAAACTGGAATGGTGTGAACCATTTTTCTTTTTCAGGTGCCCACTCATTTATTCTGTCAGACATTTTCAGTGTACCATTGTTCATGTGTTGTTGTTTTTTACAGATGGGTTTAATGTATTTTCATTTACCGTACTTTTCCGTCTATAAGACGCCCCCCCGTGGATAAGACGCCCCCTATTTTGGGGGACTCAAATTTCAGAAAATGGGGGAAGATTACACAGGGTTCTTGAGCTTTTGGGGGGGGATTGCTGTAAATCGCTCACCCGCATGCATCACAAAATCCACCTCCCATCTGTCTCCTCACTGGCAGAAGCTGCCAATCGCCCACCCAACTGCCGCCGCGTCAGCCAATCAACACCACCCATTGACGCAGCAACCATTCACATGCACAATAGCTGCTAACAGATGCAGCAGCAACCAATCAAACGTCCACCCTATTCACTACCCATGTATAAGACGACCCTAATTTTTTAGCATGATTTTTCAAGAAAAAAATATAGTCTTATACACAGAAAAGTACGGTATTGCTTTTATTTAGTTATAGATATACCACCATGATCTTGTCAAATGCTTTAATACATTCCCTAAATAAATAAAGGAAGGAACAGATAGATGTTATGCCGTAATGGTGTCTTGATGTCTTGCACATCTTAATAATCTCAGCCTTTGACTTGGTAGCGTCATAAAAGATTTGGGCAAAGGGCTGCATATTCATTGCTATCATTGATTATTTTCAAGCCATACTCTTCCTGTAAATAAAAACTTAAGTTAGGAAGTGCCATCTCTTTTGGATTATTGCCGCGTGTTTGCTCTGTTAATTGCTTCTTAATTATTAGAAAAGTAACGAGACAGGCCTTAATGATCTCAGTCAAATTATCGTCTAAGAGATGCAGAATCTGTCTGCATTTGCTTCCAAATGTCTGGGCAAATGAGGTGGATTGGCATTCCATCCCATTAAGCTGTGGGTGGAGAGCTGGTTCCTGCTATTAGAAAGCTGTGAAGTCATGCAACATGTGTATTGCAACATACTGTCAGGTTTCATCAGCTTGGTGGCTTGTACCCTTTGAAGAAAAAAACCAATCCATCATTGTTTGCCAAAGTCAAAGCCTTGTGTTTCTGTGGTCCCTATGGAATGACCATAGCTTGGTGATAGAACATATGTTTTATGTGGAAAAGGTCCCAGGTTCAAGCTCTGGTATCTCCAGTTCAAGTTTTGCAAGAGACCACAGTCAGAGCCCTGGGAGCTGCTGCCAGTCAGAGTAGGCATCTCCCCTGGTTATCTCCCGCTTGGACTACTGCAATGCGCTCTACGTGGGGCTACCTTTGAAGGTGACCCGGAAACTACAACTAATCCAGAATGCGGCAGCCAGACTGGTGACTGGGAGCAGCCGCCGAGACCATATAACACCGGTCTTGAAAGACCTACATTGGCTCCCAGTACGTTTCCGAGCACAATTCAAAGTGTTGGTGCTGACCTTTAAAGCCCTAAATGGCCTCGGTCCAGTATATCTGAAGGAGCGTCTCCACCCCCATCGTTCTGCCCGGACACTGAGGTCCAGCACCGAGGGCCTTCTGGCGGTTCCCTCACTGCGAGAAGCCAAGTTACAGGGAACCAGGCAGAGGGCCTTCTCGGTAGTGGCGCCCTCCCTGTGAAACGCCCTCCCACCAGATGTCAAAGAGAACAACAACTACCAGATTTTTAGAAGACATCTGAAGGCAGCCCTGTTTAGGGAAGCTTTTAATGTTTGATGTATTACAGTATTTTAATATTTTTGGAAGCCGCCCAGAGTGGCTGGGGAAGCCCAGCCAGATGGGCAAGGCATAAATAATAAAATTATTATATTATTATTAGGCAATGCTGGTCTCATAGACAAAGAGTCATGCTTGGCATATAGCAGCGTCTTATGGCTTTCAGTCCAGATTCATATGCATCTGGCCTCAAATTTTCAAATCCGACTGAAATATGAAGCAGGTGGCAAACATATTTCTTTCCAGGTCTGACACTTTTTCCAAAAACTTAAGATAATAAGGAACACAGTCTGACACATTGCAGTCAACAAAGGCCCAATGTTTGCTAACAAAGATTGCATTCATTAATGTCCCGAAATAATGGAGATACTATTTCCAGCCACTTAAAAATAACTCATGGAGCAGCCTTTTCTTGTTCCTGTTGGGGGTTGTGTACAAATATAGATTCCCAAAGGAAAGTTTGTCATCGGAGCAGTATGGTAAATTATTTTTAAAATTCATGACAAACCTGCTGCTATCCGGGTCATCTGAAGGAAACTGTAGCCGCTCAAGAAAACGGCCACACACAAAAATTAATATATCTCCATTCACGCACCCCGAGCACACTTCAAACCTCTGAGGAGTATCTTGATTTGGATAATGCTTGCAATAAGGGTGACTAGCTAACAAATACAGAGATACTTACACAGTATTAAACATACAAAGCACAGAGCTTTTTAGTAGTCTTGTTGGAGGAGCAGAGACTTCATGGTCTGCACTGTTTTCAGCTGTATGCAATGAGTTTGGGCGAATGCTTTCAGTAGCTTCACTTAGAAAGTTGCTTGTTTCCATTTGCTTAAGAGCCTACCAGCAGCAGCCACATAGGAGATGGAGACACTTGAAAGACACTGAAATAATTCTGCTGTGGAAAAAAAGCTACATTTATTCCATTGCAGAGCAGGTGGCCTTCCCTATACAATTCGTTGGCACAAAGTAACATAGCAGCTGCCATAGTTTTCTTTGAATGTGCACACATTAAGCATTTTGCGCTAAAACTGTTATCAGAGATAGCCAGATAGACAGACAGACAGCACTGTTAGTTCACTGCCTCTGCACCCTCCTAATAATTAGCTATCAAATCTCTTCTTAGTGATAATGATGCTCAGCTGATCAGCCGCCTGCTGTCATTCTTTCACTCCATCTAGGGAGATTTTGGTTGCACTTATGAAATCAATAGCATAGTGTGGACCCCTCCCCTAAACTACACAGTTTAAAATGTCCTCTTAGGTTAAAGGATTCAAACTAGGACACCAGCAAAATGCAGTAAACAACTGGTCACATGATTATACACTGTAAGCTAAGAGGTCATTTCTGTAAGGACAGTACACGCTTTAAAAAGATCCAGGAAGAAACAGGAAACTGAACCAATCGCCAAAACGCTGCTATGATCTCATGCCTCATTTCAAGACACATACTGTAGTAGAGGGAAAAGGGAGCATGGGGACTATTTTGGCTGCAGCTATGCTCACATGATTGGCTAGCTGTCGAGAAAGGAATGCCCTTCTTTTATAAATGGCCATCTCTGCTTTTGAAGTGAAATCATATCACAGGGAGCAAGTGGCAAGGCCCATCCAGGTCCCACATTTCAGGTTTCTGATGTTGCGCTCCAAGCCGTATCTTAAATAGAGCATACGCCAAACATGCATACACAGAAAGTTTATTCTGAAGCCACAGCCAGTCTTTTCTTCATTGCTTCTTTGGTGTGCGGCAGGATGCAGAACACCTGTATCTCCCGCATTTCCCCCTGGGTCGTGCCACTACAGCATGTTTCATATGGACACAAATAAATAAATAAACCAACAAGAATCCCTTTATCTGTGCAGAGCATCCTACTACTGAGGAATGGAGGCAGAATTAAGATGGCTTTCATGATAACTCCTCATTGATCAGCAAACAAGCATGTCTATTCTGTAAAGACCAGTGAGGCTGGTGGATTTAGGTTTAGCTACCATAGGGGATCCTGGTATCTAGGTATAGTTTTAGGATATATGGCTATATTGTCCCCCTCTGGAGCAGTTTTTGATGGAGTGCATAGCACTGTGATGGGAAAAAGGGATTGCAAACATTTCCTCCTTCTCTGTTACAGTAATGGGTTCCCTACGAACAGTGGGAAATCTCCATTTGATTTCAGAGGGAGAAAGACAGAGATGCACATTCACAATACTTTGATTATATTAACTCATGGGTAGGCAAACTAAGGCCCGGGGGCCAGATCCGGCCCAATTGCCTTCGAAATCCGGCTAGCGGACGGTCCGGGAATCAGCATGTTTTTACATGAGTAGAATGTATCCTTTTATTTAAAATGCATCTCTGGGTTATTTGTGGGGCATAGAAATTCATTCAATATTTTTTTCAAAATATAGTGCGGCCCCCCCACAAGATCTGAGGGATAGTGGACCAGCCCTCTGCTGAAAAAGTTTGCTGACCCCTGTAATTAACTGAATCCCCAAAGGTATCCAAAGCAAACTTGTGTGATTCTACTAATCCACAAATCTGGGAAGACACCAAATTTACCCACGCTGGAGGAATGGCAGACGCAGTTGATGGACTACATGGAACTGGCTGAAATGACTGGCAAAATCCGAGATTTGGGAGAGGAAATAATGGAGGAGGACTGGAAAAAATTTAAGGACTATTTGCAAAAACAATATAAGTTGTATGAATGTTAAGAATGTGTACGATTAGGAAACTTTTGCTTCAGCAACTTGAATAGGCGAATTGGAAACTAAGTTATAAGAAAGACGAGGTGGACAACATGAAATAACTATACTATGTTTATTTTTAAGGTACAAATAACGGAGATACTTAGAAACATAGTATTTGAAAGATACAGTAAGATATGAAACAAGGTAACTAATTGCTGACGTTTTAATTGCAAAGAACGCAGAGTTCGGAAGATGTGGGGAAGTCCGGTTGGAATGGTAAAAATATTCTGGAAAGTTGGTTTTTATGTATTTCTTTTTTCTTGTATCTTCATTCTTTATTCTTTATTCTGTAAATTTCTGACTGTTTGAAAGAAAACTTAATAAAAATATTTTTTTTAAAAAAATAATCCACAAATTGATATGCCTCTGAAGTTAAACTTTACCTGGCACCCAAAATCATTGCTCACCATGTGTATTGGCAATTATATTTACTATTCTCTGTCTCACCATAATTGCATTTAAATTGCATTTTAAATATGTTGGATGTGCTTTTAAAAATTTGATCATGTATTGGGGTTGCAGTAGCAGAAGGGTTAGTAGCCCATTTAATCCTATATATACTGACCCAGGAATACGTTCCCTCAAACTCAGTAAGACTAACCCCTGAAAAGCATGGATATTCCACTGTAAGAGAACATGGTTTCTCATGGAGCTGCTTTAACTAACTACGTTAGTACTCTGCCCATGCTTGAAATACCATTAACACCCAGCCTTCACTGTTGGTTAGTAGGTTGTTGGGAAGGGAAAGTTCATTCATTTAGCATTGGTTTATTCAGAGGTTGTGGGGGGATGGATGGATCTGCATCTGTATTTTAGGATGCTTTTGATTAATTACTTCATCCATCTATGCCAAAACTAGATAGCTCATTTAATCATTAAGATAAAGCAGAAAATCAAAAGAGTGAAAATGCTGCATTCCCAATTGAATGTGAGCTCTCTCTCCTTTTTTTGGAAATGAGGGTTGGAATCAATTCCAAAATTAGTATCTGTTTAATATTTGTTGCTTTCAAAGTGCACTTGCCCCCTGAGAAATCAAGTGTCAAAAGATAAAACAAAGGACGAACCTTTGCAAACTCAGGACTAGAATATAGACCATTGAAAACCACCCAGTCATGGGTCAGTCATTTTTATGGACAGGGCAAAGTCCCACCTTTTCTCCAAGGCGCTCAAAGTGGAAGGCACACTTCTCCACTGCTCCATTTTATCCTCACAACAGCTCTGTGAGGTAGGACCTGCCAGTGGGCTTTATGCCCGAGTGGAGTTCAGAGCACATTGTTACGCGGCCAGCACTAATTGAAGAGGGAGACAAGGCCCTTATGAGAAGCGTCACCTGCAGGACATAAACAAGTCATGAGTTTACGTAAGTTATAAGTAATCCTAAGAACTATGGAAATAGAGCAGGGGGCACATACCTATGAAATCTATTCTATTGAAATACTTTTGTCCAACAGAAATGTACAGTACCATGCGTCCATGTAATTCATAGCTCCCCATGAGGAGACACAGAGGAGAGTTCCCTCTCACCCACCTGCAAGTAGATAATCATGTTGGAGCATGACCAATATGGGAGCTGATGCCCCTTTGTGTATCTAGGTCCTAAGCCAGGGGTAGGCAACCTAAGGTCCGGGGGCCAGATGCGGCCCAATCGCCTTCAAAATCTGGCCGGCGGACGATCCGGGAATCAGTGTGTTTTTACATGAGTAGAATGTGTGCTTTTATTTAAAATGCATCTCTGGGTTATTTGTGGGGCATAGGAATTCGTTGTTTTTTTTTTATTATTATTATTATTATTATTATTATTATTATTATTATTATTTCAAAATATAATCAGGCCCACCACATGGTCTGAGGAATGGTAGACCGGCCCACGGCTGAAAAAGGTTGCTAACCCCTGTCCTAAGCCTTATATCTCATAACTAACAAGTTGAAATTGGATCAGAAGCACAATTCTTTCAGAACCCATGTTATGTATTATGTCCTAGAAGACATTCTGCTATATGCCTAGCCACATTTGACACCACCTGCAAATTCTGTATTGTCTTTTAGGGCAACCACACACCGAGCACATTGCAGGATTCCAGTTGAGAGGTTACCAGAGGATAGGAAACTTTGGCTAGGCTATCTCTGCTCAGGAACAGACACCCTTGGTGGACCAACTGAAGCTGGCTAAAAGCACTCGAAGCCACCAAAGCCACTTGGGTCTCTAGTGACGAGAAATGGATCAAAGAGTATTCTCAAAACGCACACCTCCTCCTTCAGTGGGAATGTGATGTCATCTAGAGCAGGCCAAATACCTAACTCCCAGAGATGGCAACCACCAACACATAAAGCCTCGATCTTGTCAGGATTAAGCCTTTATTTTCTCTCATCCAGCCCATTCCAGTGTCTAGTAGACAAATATGGAGTTGTTGTTGCTGCTGTTTAGTCGTTTAGTCATGTCCAACTCTTAGTGACCCCATGGACCAGAGCACGCCAGGCACTCCTGTCTTCTATTGCCTCCCGCAGGTTGGTCAAACTCATGCTGGTAGCTTCGAGAACACTGTCCAACCATCTTGCTCTCATCCCCTTCTCCTTGTGCCCTCAATCATTCCCAACATCAGGGTCTTTTCCAGGGAGTCTTCTCTTCTCATGAGGTGGCCAAAGTATTGGAGCCTCAGCTTCAACATCTAAACATGTGATGGCAGAAACTACTACTAGACTATGGCTGCTTAGTCATCCCAACTATGCTGACCACACAGGTATGTGGTGGGGAGAGAAAACAAAAATAGCTCATAGCAATTATTGCTCTTTATTACAAACATATTACAATTTTAGCACATCCAATTACAAACATATTTGCAGTTTTAGCACATCCGATTCAGGGCTCATTATACATACAGGAATTATGAACAGGCTAGATTTGTGTTGGATACTGGGTAGCTATGAGTTTCAGTGGCATCGTCAACAGTAAGGGAGGCAGCTCTACAGCTTGTAGGTTTGTAAAACCCTTTCAGCAGAGTGCTAATATATAATGCCACTTACAGTATCATTTTCTTCCAACATTGAAATTGGCTATGTGAATGAAAACATTCCCCCTGACCAAAAAAAGACAAAGCAGGACTGTCAAATATTTGGCTACATGGCCCAGCCTGCTAACACCTGTTGGTTTTGTTATTTTTGGCAACAGAGGCATAAGAGTCTGATTTAAGCACATATTTCACTAGAGTTGGCCTGCTGGCGAGCTCAATCAAAACAAGCCTACCCAAGCCTGAAGTCATTATATTATGCTGCTATGAAGTACAGGAATGTTGACATTACAAGACGCCACACAATGCTGTTGCCACAAACTGGTGCAGAAGGGAACTGAGTAGGACCAAAGCCAGAGCCCAAGTTTCAACTGCACTGTCATGTCAGATTTGCGCTCTCACGACTCCGCTCATGAAAGGAACCCAGCTCAGAAATGTGGGCTCTAAGGGGTTCCTCTTTGCAAAGTTCTTCACAGGCGATGGGAGAAATGTTTTCAGGAGCAAAGACTACAGAAAAGAATGCATGATGCATAGGACAGAAAAATACGCCCAGGGAGGGCGGGGGAAGCTTTTGTTATCAATTACAAAGTATGGCTTGTGAACAAAACTCAAAAAGAGGGATGATAAAACAGAAAGCAATTCCTGTGGCTCCAAGGAGCTTGTGAGACTAGCTGATCAGCCTCACCTCTCTAGAGGCTGAAACTCTGGAAGAAGAAAAAAGCCGCTCCCTGAAGGATGTCAGCCTTTGGGTACTGTTTAGGCATAAAACATAGGAAGGGAAGATCACAGGGAGCTGATTTATCAGACCATTGGTCCACATGGGCCAGCAGCTGATTGTCCCGGATTTTAGACAGGGTTCTCTTCCAGCCATGCCTAGAGAAACTGAAGATAGAGCATCTGCTATATAGGTCCTATGCTCAATCATTGAGCTATGATCCTCCTTCTCTTGTGCTAATTTTTATGGTAAGAAAACCAGAGTCAAGCAGAGCCTTGCCTTCCTGTATTGGGTAAAGAAGCCCCTTCCTAGTAGGGCTGGGCAATATATCAATATATTGTCCCAAGCTGATTTGAAGTCCATATTGTGATATCGGTTTCATAATTTTTGACCAGGCAATATAGTGCAAATCATGGTGTGGGTTTGTGGGTGTGGGTGTGTGCTATGCAAAAATTGCAATTTGGGGAAAACCATGAAGCCAATGCTTCTACCCAGCTTCATCCTTACTTCAGACATTGTGATATATCAGTATATTGTGATGTTTAGCTGGTGATAAATCACAATGTTGAAAACCAGATATCACCCAGTCTTGCTTCACAGAGGGATTATGCCAATGGCTACTAGCCACAATGGCTATGTTCTACCACCATTGTCTGGTTGGCCACTGTGAGAACAGGATGCTGAACTAGATGAGCCAATAGATAGCCTGATCCATTCCTTTTCAATGGGAAACTTCATGCTGAAAAGCTGACCTGTTTCTTAAGCCCCCGCATTGTGTCAAGCAACTGTTGTCACACTTTCCAGTGCCTTTCCTCATCACTTTCCTTATGGAAAAAGTCAGGGTCTTTTTTATAAGTTGGTCTCATGCACAAGCATGCCAAATCTACTTTAATTGCACAACTTGAATTTGCTGATATGCAGCTAAATTCTGCCGGCAAAATAGCGACAGTGGAAGGGCCCCTCCCCCAAAAAAACTAACCAATTACAGCAAATTCCCCCTGCCTGCCCTACTGGAGGGTTTCAGGAATTATTCTGCATTAAGTACATACATAGTAAAATAATGAAATATTTCCCTCATTTCAGTCATCTAGGGTTGCCATATTTCAAAAAGTGAAAATCCAGACACAAAAGTTGTTGAGCTATTTTTGGGAAACCTCTAGAAAATATTGATTTTTGAGCTATTTTTAATGAAATTCACCAAAATCTACACTTCTGACATGGGCTGCCATACATCCAAATTCCCCCAGACATTTCCACCCGGATGCTGTTTAAGAAGGCAAAATAAAATTCCAGACATATGGCAACCCTGCAGTAATTGGACGCGGGTGGCGCTGTGGGTAAAACCTCAGCGCTTAGGACTTGCCAATCGTATGGTCGGCGGTTTGAATCCCCGCGGCGGGGTGAGCTCCCGTCGTTCGGTCCCAGCTCCTGCCCACCAAGCAGTTCGAAAGCACTCTTAAGTGCAAGTAGATAAATAGGGACCACTTTATAGTGGGAAGGTAAACGGCGTTTCCGTGTGCTGCGCTGGTGCAGGCTCGCCGAGCAGCTTCGTCACGCTGGCCACGTGACCCGGAAGTGTCTCCGGACAGCGCTGGCCCCCGGCCTCTTAAGTGAGATGGGCGCACAACCCTAGAGACGGACACGACTGGCCCATACGGGCAGGGGTACCTTCACCTTTAACACCAGAAAGGGGGGAATTTAATGCAATCCTAGGTATGAAAGTCCCTGCAGTCAATGAGCTTATTCCATAGTAAGTGTGTTAAGGATGTAACCTCAAATTTGCTTAAGTTGACTTTACATTCAAATAGCACAGAAATCTCTGTACAACAATTGCAGGGGGTGTTGCTTTCAAAGGGCCCAATAACCATAGGAGCACAAAACAAGGCTAGTCAGCATGGAAAGTTTAAGTAATTTTAGCTGGGGGGGGGTGGAATTTAAGCGGAAGATCATTTAATATGAAACTCCTACTCTGTTTTATTCTCTGAGAGGAAAGCGAGTAGGTGGACAATGAAATTTGAAGTTCTGCCTGGTATTCCAGTGCAAACAAACCATCAGATGAATCGGATGAAGATAATGATGTGATGTGCATAGAGGAAGCAGAGGCTGAGCTGAATACTTTTTTTCCCCCCCAGCCTTCCCCAGGGAGAACAAGGGAGCCAGAATACAAATAGAAGCTCAGGGAGTGGGGGGGAAATGCCTTTGGTGAAGGGAAGATAGATGTGCTTTCCCATGCACGCCACTGCCAAGCAGTGTGGAGAGACAAAACACCTTTTGTGTGGGTTCATTTACTATAGATCAACAGGGCATTAGCAATGCAGCAAGCTGTTTATGTAGAAAAAAGCAGCATGCTGTCAGATGGCAAGTACAGTGCACACACAGTAATAGCTATTCAGATAAGTCACTTGGCGGGGGGGGGGGATGTGCAATAACATAGGAGAGAGAAATATGAAATGCAAAACACCAAACGTGAAAGGTAGTGGAAGCAAAGCAAGAAGAGCAGATACAGTGGTACCTCAGGTTAAGTACTTAATTCGTTCCAGAGGTCCGTACTTAACCTGAAACTGTTCTTAACCTGAGGTACCACTTTAGCTAATGGGGCCTCCTGCTGCTGCCACGCCGCCGGAGCCTGATTTCTGTTCTCATCCTGAAGCAAAGTTCTTAACTTGAAGCACTATTTCTGGGTTAGCGGAGTGTGTAGCCTGAAGCGTATGTAACCTGAAGCGTATGTAACCTGAGGTACCACTGTAGATAGATAGATAGATAGATGATAGATAGATGATAGATAGATAGATAGATAGATAGATAGATAGATAGATAGATAGATGATAGATAGATAGATGATAGATAGATAGATAGATGATAGATAGATAGATAGATAGATAGATAGATAGATAGATAGATAGATAGATAGATAGATCTATCTATCTCACAATCCTACTTCAGTGTTTGGGGGCCCTTCTTCTTCTGTGATTAAGCATCAAATATTGTACATTATGCATACATACATACATACATACATACACACATACATACACACACATCCAGATTTAAAGTCATCTTGCAAAGCTGCCGTCTCAAGCAACAAAGATGAAGATAAATGGAAAGTCTGCTTTCATAACTGAGGGGGGAATTAAACATCATGAAGCCTAACCTAACAGTGGGCTTTTAAAAATGTTTTTGTAACATCTTAACAGGCAGAGTTGAAACATGGGGAAACATAAATCCATTTAAAAATATTTTGCTTTTATTATAGCTATGAACCGGAGGGATATTTTTCCAGCACAGTGGAGCCCTCATACATTGCTAGCTATGGAGGGGGGGGGGGAGACAGTTTGGGCTTGCAGCTCTTTATTCGTGATGAGACCTAGCCACATGCATACTACTTTTTTATTACAGTGGTACCTCGGGTTACATACGCTTCAGGTTACATACGCTTCAGGTTACACACTCCCCTAACCCAGAAATAGTGCTTCAGGTTAAGAACTTTGCTTCAGGATAAGAACAGAAATCGGGCTCCGGCGGCGCAGCAGCAGCAAGAGGCCCCATTAGCTAAAGTGGTGCTTCAGGTTAAGAACAGTTTCAGGTTAAGTACGGACCTCCGGAATGAATTAAGTACTTAACCTGAGGTACCACTGTATAGTGAGCATATAAGTCTTTGTGGCATCATTTTACATCAGACTTTTAAGATATAACACTGCATTCAGAACAAGAGCTATTTTCACGTTTGGTAGCCCTAGCAATCACCTCACACATGTTTTTCAGGAGCTTAAAAGTAAAACTTAAAAATTATCTACCTAGCACACACACACACACAGCAGTTATGAGGCAATATCAAATGGCTTTGTAAGCTTAGAAATGTCTAACAGCACCTGGAATGAGTTGCTGGGTTGTTGGAAGTAGGTTGGTTCTAGAATGGATATGGGATTTATAGAAGAGGACGATCCCAGACAAACCTCTGTTATTAGAGCACCTTTGGGAATCTCTCTAAATGATGGGCTTCCATTATTGCCGCTTCACAAAGGGCCCTCGGGTCATAAAACCTTCAGAGAAAATGCTACCAAATGTCTCCAGTAACAAATGGCTAAGCAGTCTGCTGCTTAGTGCTAGAACCGCGAAGAAGATTTAAGATACAGAGGCTTAAGTTGTGCTGCTAGCTCCTCTATTTCTTTTCCTTTCTCTTCGTTAAAACATAAACATGCTGCATCTTCCCATCCAGTTTCTGGATGTTTGTCTGTCTGCAAGAAACTCACTTTGACCAATCAGACTGAGGAAGAAACAGTTTTGTACATTGGGTGCTTTAAGGCTGCTGGGATGGTCAACTGTGTTTCTAAAAATGTCTTTACTTTCTTCATTCAGACGACTGTAGAAGTCAAGCATCTTGTTGCAGAGAGGTTCTCCCCGCTTTATCCCAAGGAAAACAGTCACAGCAGAAAGGTTTAAACAGGCACACCCATTATTTAAGATGATCAACCAATACCTGTTACTATTAAGTTATGGGTGAACATAGTACATAACAGTTACAGGCAGGGAAGTGGAAACTGAAGCAAAACTCACAACTCAGCCCCTCTCTTTCCCTTGGGTTCCAAGATACATTGACCACTTAGTGGGTTTTTCTTCTCAATGCAGTGGGTCTGGAAGACTCTTGCCTGTCCTGACACAGTGAGATCTAGAACTAACTGATTTAACTATAATTCCTCATTATACCTAAACATCAGGGAATTAGAAAACACACTGTTGCTACAAATGTTATACAGTGGTACCTCAGGTTACAGACGCTTCAGGTTACATACGCTTCAGGTTACAGACTCCGCTAACCCAGAAATAGTGCTTCAGGTTAAGAACTTTGCTTCAGGATAAGAACAGAAATTGGGCTCCGGCGGTGCGGCAGCTGCAGGAGGCCCCATTAGCTAAAGTGGTGCTTCAGGTTAAGAACAGCTTCAGGTTAAGAACGGACCTCCGGAACGAATTAAGTACTTAACCTGAGGTACCACTGTATATGGAATTTAGGGCCTACAGCGCCCAGAAATCCGAATCTTCACTCAAATCTCAGGAGCGCTTGTGTCATTTTTCAATTTCTAGGGTTTACCCATATCTCTAACATTAAGCTATCTGTTTTGGGAATGTATACCCAGTTTATTAATGGGAGGTATTGGTGCGGGAGGGGTTACACTATATTTAAAACATAAGGAAACAGGCAAGAGCTCCAAGGGGGTGGGTAACAGTGTGTATTTATGTTCCTCACCCCAGCCCCCAACCTCAGATGTTCTAGCTGCCACTCTTTTTAATTCTCTGGGACACAAGTCATAGCCATACCATACATTTAAAGCCCACAGCTTCCCCTTGAGAATCCTGGG
Organism: Podarcis muralis; assembly: GCF_964188315.1. Classification (NCBI taxonomy): domain Eukaryota; kingdom Metazoa; phylum Chordata; class Lepidosauria; order Squamata; family Lacertidae; genus Podarcis; species Podarcis muralis. The sequence continues at coordinate 101,358,737 of NC_135655.1, forward strand.
AACTGTAGTTTACCTCTTCACAAAACTACAGTTCCCAGCACCCTTAGCAAATTGTAGTTGCCAGGAGTCTTTGTGGGAGGAAATGTGCTTTAAAAGGGCTTTTACATTTATGATGCAGATGCGACCCCAGCAGCCTCGGAGGAAACCACCCTTGCCAGGAAATGGTTGACAAAACAGTGAAGGGCTTTCACGTTCAATCTGCCGCCATCCCTTCCTTGAAGTTTTGACTTGTCATGGCAGCAGATGCAAGTAAAACTGGGAATAAAGCTGTTTAGCCTTGTTTAGTCCTCAGGCATTCTGTGTGTGTGTGTGTGTGAACCTGAGGAAAATTAATTGAGGGGCATATTATGGTTTTCATTTACTCCTATTAAGCAGTTTCTCACATGAGAAGATGCCTGGGAGCGTGCGGAACCTCCCCAGGAAATTGTAGTTTGCCAGACTGCGACTGAAATCCTGTGCCAACCTTTGCATTTTAAGAAAAGCAGCCTCAGCTCAGTATTCTCCATGGTTAGTTGGGAAGCACAAAAGACTCAAGATAAGACGCTTGCTAATTGCTTAAAACTATTATTAATTTTGCCCACCAGATTTCAAATTTAAAAGGGCAACTGGGTGCAATTGAACTCAAACAACGTGTGTAAGTGAAGGAATGCATTCTTTTCATCACTGTTTCCCACCTCAGGTATCGTAGCTGGCTTCCTCATAACAGTTAACTGTTAGTTGTTCCCTGTGTTACAGAGGCGCCTGTAGCCTCAGCTGAAAATCACGCATTTCGTGGTCCCATCTTGTGGAACAGTCCTCCAGCAGAGAGTCAACAGGTACCCTCACTTTTGACTTTCTGACGTCTCTTGAAGATTTATTTTTATGCAGGCAGGTCTTTGCAGCTGCTTGGCTTCTATATTTGATTAGCCAGCCACCTTTAGGATTTTCTGTATTTTTATTATTAAATGCGGTTTATCTTTTAGCATTGTATACTGCCTTGCTATTTTACCATACAGTGATACAGAAATGCAATTATAAACAAACAAATCTTCCCTAATTTGCAAGGCCCAACTTGGCATTTTTAGTGACAGAGATGGTATAACTTAGACTCCATAACGTTTCAGGTGTTTGCCTGGAAAAGCATGGGACGAGCGCTTGGAGGATGTGGCTCTGGTGAGGCATAGCTCTGACCCGAGTCTGCCAGTTTTAACAGCTGAAAGATTTTATCCATAGCAATGGAGAGATCATGTCAGGGCAAGTCATAACAAGGTAGCAAGTCCAGGTGTGAGATAAAGTAAGGCAAGAACAAGAGGACAGTAAGAGTTGGTTGCTCACGTCAAGGAGGTCACACTGCTTGACCCAGAATGCTAAATAGCGGAGATAAGCTAATCAGGATGGAGCTTTCAGTCACTACTTAGGATCAGCCCTAGAATAGCTGCAGGCGCTACTCACGCTGCTCCAGTTTCATTTGCCGGCTAACATGCGTCTCTGGCAACACAAGTCCCAGTGTTTACCTGCTATCCCACAGGTCCTACTTCCAAGGCCTGTCTTGCATCACGGGTCCTAGCAGGAAAATGATTAAGACAGGCCACAGAGCCTAGGGCTTGCCAATCAGAAGGTTGGCAGTTTGAATCCCCACAATGGGGTGAGCTCCTGCTACTCGGTCCCTGCTCCTGCCAACCTAGCAGTTCGAAAGCACGTCAAAGTGCAAGTAGATAAATAGGTACCACTCCAGCAGGAAGGTAAATGACATTTCCATGCGCTGCTCTGGTTCGCCAGAAGCGGCTTAATCATGCTGGCCACATGACCTGGAAGCTGTACGCCAGCTCCCTCGGCCAATAAAGCGAGATGAGCGCCGCAACCCCAGAGTCATCCGCGACTGGACCTAATGGTCAGGGGTCCCTTTACCTTTACCTAGAAGATACTTTGGCCCCATTTAGCCATCCCAACCCTGTGTTTTACATCAACGTTATGTAGGAGCACCTGTTTCTGAGTTACAAAAGAAAAAGTGGCGGGGGGGGGGGGAGTAAGTAACCACAACTGGTTCTTAAAATACACTTTTTTTACAATTTGTATATTGAATAACCATTTTAAAAACAACAACAGGCCTTTGAGCCATGTTGTGGAACTTGACGCTTTCACAATGGTACACCGAAGCCACTGAAAAGGTTTCCCTGTCAGAGGTAGCGAGGATAGGTTAGCAAGATCCCAAAACGATTTGGAATATCATGTGTTTCTTCGAGGAGGCTAGCTTTACACTCAGAGTGTCATAAAAATGGAGTTATTTTTGTACCATGTCCAAATTCTGTACTATTACTCCAGTGACAATTTTGGTCCATAAATTTAGACACAGTGCTGACAGTATCCTGCAGCATTTTAAATTTGAATTATTAGAAGGACGTCACTCGTGCCTGTTGCATGGCGCTGGTCCCCTCAATCATGAGGGAAAGATGGCGTGCTTGGAGTTATGTGTCTCTGAACTAGTTAATAGCCCCTTAGCTTGCCAGAGGGTTGTTGAATCTTGAACACGAGGATGGGGAAACTGTAAACCCCGACCCACCCACCCCCAGTTTTGTTGGATACCAGCTTCCATCAGCCCTAGCCAGTATGGCCTAAAGTCAAGGATGATGGGAGTTGTAGTCCAAAATAACTGCAGTGCCACAGGTTCACCATCCTTGCTTTGACATGCAGAATCTGCTCAGTGAGTTCATGACAGATGGGGGAACATAGGCTTGCAACCTACAACTCACTTCAATCTCTGTGTTTCTTGACTGTACATTAATTACATTAAACGAACAAATAAAAAATTGAACTGACTTCACACGTATTTATTCCTGGGCAACTGACTCTGTAAACAGGTTATAAGACTTAATTTGTGTTTAAAGGGCCTATACTTTTCTGTCTCTTTAAGCTCCTTTACAAGTTCCTTATCTCATGTTCTCTGCTGGAGATCTATAAACCCACTCTCTTCATAGTTAAAAAGAACATAATGAGATTAGATCGAGAGCCAGCAAATCAACAGTTTCTCGGTGGATTTTCTAAATTCTAATTAGAATAATGTAATTGTGGTGAGGTTTCCATTTTCCTAATAGGCCAGGGATGTGATTATTTTTCTTTCTACATGAGCAACATAATTAATTTCTTTCTGTATATGTTTCACAATGGCAACATTGAAAAATTATAAACATTGTGAAACACGTTAACACAAAGTTTTTTGGATTATCATACAAGATAAAAATTCATCCATAAGAAAAGATAGCAATAAATAACAAATAACCAAAACAGAATTAATGATTTACCATTTATAGCTAACAATGATTTACTGGTGGAATTTACAGGCTCTTAGTAAGTGTTTCTTTGCCACTATGTTGTCATAAATAACTCCAATGATAGGGAAAGATTAGGTTACTTTAGTACAATTGTAGGTGACTGATCACATCAATGCACAGTGTAAGAAAGAAACAGACACAGACTTTCAATTTGTTGACATAGAACAAAAATGACAAATGAAAAGAGGTGTCATACTCAGCATCACATTCTCTGTGATCTGAAAATGGAGATGGACCAGAGCAAAAGGTTGGAAGACTGTTATTTCACATAATCAAACATGAAGGGCAAATAGCAGATTTAATGGACACTAGTAAATACGGTAACAAGTGTGAATTCAAATTTTCACCCTACAATGAAGGCTGTGGTTTGTTACTGACTTTTGACAAAGCCAGGATTTTGCTTCACAATTCTAACCGATATTAGATATTCTTTTTAAATTCTTAATTTTTTTTTAAAAAAATTAAGTTCTTTTTAAATTTTAAAATTCTTTTTAAAAGCATCATTGCTACTGGTAACAGTAAAATGTCTACTCTGAAATAAATCAGATTTCAATGGGATTTTATCTAAAGTGTGTATGTAAAGGATTGCAATTTAAATCAGTGGAGGCAAAGGCCAGGATTCAAAGAGCCTCTTGCACATGTTCAGTGATGCAACCCTAACCATTTCTAGGCCAAGGTAAGGCCCAATGGGCAGCGTTCAACTAACCCGTCTCATCAGTGCAAGGAGTTCTACTTGCCCAATGTGCCTCCCTCCACCCCCGTTTGTGCACCATCTGCACTTCTGCTCTAGAGGGTTGTGGAAAACCCCATGACAAGTCAGGGGGGCACATGGGGAGAGCCAAAAATGTCCTGTTGCACCATGTGCTAATGGAATGTTCATGTAGCACTGCTTTGGATGCAATCCAGTGAGTTCAATGGGGCTTGCTACCAGCTAGATTGGTGTAGCAGGATGTGGGTGGCGCTGTGGTCTAAACCACTGAGCCTCTTGCGTTTGCTGATCGGGAGGTCAGAAGTTCAAATCCGAACGACAGGGTGAGCTCCTGTTGCTCCACCCCAGCTTCTGCAAACATAGCAGTTCGAAAGCACACTAGTGCAAGTAGATAAATAGGTACCGCTGCTGCGGGAAGGTAAACAGCATTGACTGAACTTAACCGTCCAGTGGTCATTTACCTTTTATCTTTTACACTGGTTCAGGATTGCAGCCTAAGGCTTCATGGAGAAGTTACTGATCCAGTTATAACCCCTCATGCAACTTTGAAAGCCCATCAGGAAGCTCTCAGGAATTTCAGGAGTGGCTTTTCAGGGATATAAGCAGATGCAGCGGACTCTAAAATGCCTCAGGCAGGACACTGTGTTCAGCCCTTTGCACTGTGGCAAATATCCTGTAGTGTATCTTTGACATATTTCCCCCTGCTATTTCTTTTCCTCTCTGCCACTGCCTCTTCTCCCAGAGACTGATCTTCTGGGACTGATTTCTTAGTATATCATGTCAACTTCTAAAATGGGTTCTCTCAAGATGTGTTCATACCTTACAGAAAGCAGCAGCAGCTAAGCATTCAGTACAGGCCACTTCCCAAGCGTCTCTGTCGCAGGGGTGTGTTCCATGATTGGATCAAGTGACAATGGAATTTTTGGCATTAGGGAAGACAAGAATATCCTGAAAGGAGTCCTTATCTATAGAGGTTTCCACTTACCCTGAAGTCAGGTCTTCCTGCACTGATGTTTCTTCTCCACATCTGGCAACTGTCAGTAAGAGAACATGCAGGTAGGAAAGGACTGCTATGGCTCATTGTAGAGTCCAAGGCCTCTCGTGTTACTAGTGAGTAAGGCCCTATTATCTTCCAAGGAGAAACTAGCCTGAAAATCTGCTTTGGATTCCTTACACTAGGAATAGCCAATATGGTTCCTATTAGATGTTCTACAGTGGTACCTCGGGTTACATTCGCTTCAGGTTACGGACTCTGCTAACCCAGAAATAGTACCTCCGGTTAAGAACTTTGCTTTAGGATGAGAACAGAAATTGTGCTCCGGCAGCGCAGAAGCAGTTGGAGGCCCCATTAGCTAAAGTGGTGCTTCAGGTTAAGAACAGTTTCAGGTTAAGTACAGAACGAATTAAGTACTTAACCCGCGGTACCACTGTATTAGGAACCAGTCAACATGGTCCTGCGTGATGGGAGCCATAACACAGCGACATGTGGAGGTTTACCTGTCCCAGAGCTACATTTCCCAGCACCCTTAAAAATTACAGCTACACATTTGCATTCAACTATCTCCCTGTTATGTCAGATTGTGTTATGCAATGTCTGTGACTACAGCTCTGAGGTAAATTTATTCTACCTCTTGCCATGCCATACAATTTTTTAAAAAGCTCATTCTTTTGCAAGACACTGTTGCTGACACTTAAAAGGGGGTGTTTGAAAATGCACTGTAATGACCAGAAGGACAACATTATTTTTCACTCACTTTTACAAAAAGGAACGCGATTTCTGCCTCCAAAATTGGTACTCAGCCACTAGTTCTCACACTCTTTAATGCTCTCATGAGTAGGTAACCTTCTTTCTATGAGGAAAATATGATTGATTGTTACAGTGACAGTAATTGCATTTTAGCAAAAGTAACTATTATAGTAATTTTCTCCAGGAAAGAGACATCTAACTAACTTAAAAAGCATGTTACTTCTTAACACATCAACTTTGGCAAATTTAACACAAAAGAATTTTTTTAAGTGTTCACAGATGTAACAGCATGCAGTCAGCCTAATTTTAAAGTATTTTTTATGCTGAGTCTCTCATGATACTCCAAAATATTAAATTCCAAGGAGAACAACAGAATCTCAGGTCCCCCCCCAGACCCACTTCCTCATAGTCCATTTCCCCCCATCTCTATCCTCATCCCTTGATTTCTTTCTGCCTCTGCTTTACTTGCCTAACACCAACAACAGCAGTACAATGGGCAGGAATTGCCTGCTACCAGTGAACGGTCCCCCAAAAGAGGGGACACATGTGGAAATGAGAGATGGTGCTGACTTATGAAGATGTAATGCATTGGCAGGACGACAGGGAGGAGGAGGAGGAGGAAGAGGATCCCCGTGAGTGGTGTAGCCTGGACTGGGACACACCAGGACAAGCAGGGGATGGGGAAGGAAGTACTCACAGGGTGATGGAGCATGGCGAGGAGATGGGGGTCAATGCACAGGAGCCAGAACAGCAGGACCCATCGTCAGAGCCAGAAGGGCCCCTGTCCCCATGAACAGGGTGGGCTCTGAGGCGTATGGAGCAGTGGGAGGCTGAGGCAGGCAAGGGCCCACAGCCCAGCTCCCTAGCTGGCCAGGTGGGGCTCGCTAGCTCTGGGAGGAAGTGTGTGAGTAGGCTTAGAACAGGTGAGGGTCACATGCCTCATCAAGCCTAGATGCTGCAATCAACATGCAAACTACAAAAGGGAAGCAGAGAGGAGATGCTGTGTCTACTCAACTGCCTATGACTATGTTGATGGACCTTGCCTCTCTACAGGACTGTGCTTTGGGTTTGACTCTGGACTGTTTCCTGACTGTGGGACTTCAGACCTGACTACTTGGCTTGAACCTAGACTTTGCTTGTGTGGCTTGACCCCCAGACTTTGGATTTGACATACCGACTCGCTCCCAGGTAGGCCTGGGGTTCAAGACAGAGGATGTGCCCAGCATGGACTGTTGGTTTTAGTGCCTACTCCTTTGCAGGGTGTTCTCTAGTCAATCAGCAGCTATTCAAAGTCAAGGTTGTTGCCTCCTAACTACCACATGTTTCTTCCACCACTGGTAAGGACATGGGACTTCCTTAGGGACTATTCGATGATGGCAGCTTGGCCTTACCTGTCCATCATGTCCCATGGACTTCTGCACATGGCCAAGACTGGACACTGAGGCTGAAATTTAATTTCATCACCATTACAGTGTTTTCCTGCTGGAATCTGCTTTTATGAGTGGACTCATCTGAGTGTGCGATGTCGGGTCAGTGTTCTACCCCTCCAAACATGTGGAGGACAATTTGTGGAGAGGGCTATTATTGGCTTTATACATTAAGATTATCTATAATGATTGGTCTGTGATAGAATTTGTGAAAGCCTTGTACCATAATATCAATATGACAAATGTTCCTGTTGCTCTTATTAGACAATTTTGTGCATTTTTGTGAGAAAGCATTATACAACTGTTTTAAGTAGATGAACAAATTATACAACAGGATTGAAAGCAAGAGTTAAAACAAACACACACCAGTATTATACATAACAATAGAATGAGCTTCAATCCTAGACTGATGTAGAAATGTGAAATGGGCAGTACAACCAGTAATGATGAGAATTTCTGCTTCACTCATAATTCATTGAAAGAGAAGGAGCAAGAAGAGAAAAATTGCAGACATCTCTGTACATGGAAAGTAACTGGTATATTGGTTTAATGTACTACTTCATTCCCTTTCCCCTTTATAATGACCTTCAACCTTGCTCTGAGGCAAGAACGTATGGGAAAGTTAACAATATGGAATAAAGTATATAATCATACAGCACAGATACAGCAACTTGTCATATAGCGACAGTAATTCTCGTGATGGACTACACGGTAAATCATAATAATGTTCATAAGATAGCAATGAAGGTGCATTAGCATTTAATTTCATGTATTGCTTCTGGGCATCACCTGAATACTAATTAGTAACTAACCCTTGGAAAGGATGTGATATTGCACATCTTGAGCGAATCTTTCCTCACTGCCTTCTGGAAACGTCAATAATACAATTTCAGTGCAAGGGTATGTAATGTGCTTTTTAAAGTGGAGTGGATATCAGAAGTGCTGTTGATGGATAGGTGGACTGTTCTTGTTTTGTTTTTTGCTTCAGACAAGGCATCATGAAAATAAAATAAACAGAATGTTTTCAATTTTTTAATTATCATGGGGAGACAAACTTTAGCAAAATCAGGCTGGAAAAGTCTTCCATTCCTAATTCTTTATGTAAAGCTCCAAAGAATGTAATGTAAAAAACAAAAACTGTTGATTTTTTAAAAAAAAAAATTAAGCACCAAATCCTGATATTTCAGTGAGCAAGCCTTAATAAAATCAGTGGCTTGCTCCATTTCACTAAGCAAAAATGGAAACATTTGAACAAGGATATATCCGGAAGTATGAGCATATGTTTTCAGTAACAGTATATTGTTCCTTCCTCACATTGTGGGGCACCAATCGGAACAGTTAATGTGCAACTGTCCTTTCCAAAAAGTTGCAGGTAGTAGAAAACATGGTGGCATATGAGGCAATTGTGTGACTGACCCCAGAGAGCCCAGTTCCACGTGGAGCACATACAGTGAGGACACCCACACAAACATGTACAGGATGAACATATGGAAAGCACTTCGTATATAACATGAGAAACTATACTCTGAACTATTGGAGAGAAGAAACTCATGTCCCTTACAATCTTTTTTTTTTTTTTAATGTTTAAAGCTGGTAGTGAAGCTGTTTTGTTAGTTCTACATATTTCCCATCACATAAGGTGAAACAAAAGCATTCCTTGCTTATTTCCACAGACAATTCTCCCAATATTTTTAATGTTTTTATATAAGTGTCTGTAAATTTATTATGTGAGCAGACCACGTGAAAGTTAGTTTTCTAAAACGTTAGCCTTGCTTCTTTCTTTCTTTTGAAGTAACAGAGTACCTTTTAAATTGCTGGCAGACAAAGCCGCCATGCCAATGTCATAAATCTAAGCCAGAATATTAAGTAACCTAGTTTTACAGAATGAGATATTTCACAAACTGTAATTTTCAAATGAGGATCATACAACAAAACCCCCAAAAGGGAGGAAAGCATGAAATACATGTTTGTGAAAGTTTTCGTTGGTTTATTGGCTGTGAATACATCTTTATTCCTTCTTAAGACAGGAATCACTTATAAAAGTAATCTGTAATTCTCCTTTGCTTCTGCTGATGGAGTGGATAAACTAAAACTGAATCCTGATAAGGCAAAGGCACTGCTGGGTGTGGGATCCCACATCCTGAGTCAAACAGCTGGTGGGTAGCAGTGGACTGTCACATGATATTTCTGACAAATAAGGTATGCATCAAAGCTTGACCACTTAGGCCAAAGAGTGAAAGAAGAACATAGCCCAGGTTGCCACCCTGCAGATTTTTAGCAGGGTCACCCTATTCGTTCAGCCCAAATTGCAAGTGAGCAACTGCTTAGATGGAATGAACTCTTCAAACTATGGGAATCTCCCTCCTGAGAGCTGCATAAGCTTCTCTAATACTCTTTAATCCACCTTGATATTGAAACACTAGACATTCTGGCACCCTCCTTCTGATTGCCAAATAAGACAAATAGTTGTTTTAAAGGGCTGAGTGCTTCTGTTCTCTTCGGATAAATCTCATCAAGTTATGTAGCACATTACCCAAGTAGAGTTTGTTGCTACATTTGGACTGAAGGAAACGGAGGGAACTTCTTGATGGGAGTGAAAGTCTATCCTTAGCTTGAGGGCGGGTGAGGGAGAAATGGCATCCACAGCACAAAACAAGATAGCCAATTTATGTCTAGGAAAAGTAGTATTTTGCAATTTACAGGGAATCCATGGATGTGCGCCCAGTATTGTACAGTGGTACCTCAGGTTAAGTACTTAATTTGTTCCGAAGGTCCGTACTTAACCTGAAACTGTTCTTAACCTGAAGCACCACTTTAGCTAATGGGGCCTCCTGCTGCTGCCGTGCCACCGGAGCACGATTTCTGTTCTCATCCTGAAGCAAAGTTCTTAACCCAAGGTACTATTTCTGGGTTAGCGGAGTCTGTAACCTGAAGTGTATGTAACCTGAAGCGTATGTAACCTGAGGTACCACTGTAGTGAAAGGGTAGAACTACATTGCAGGATATTCTGTTTGGATTTTTATAGAGTTGGGCTTTAAATTATGGGTTTATTTCATTATTATTAAGCACTTGCCTGCAGACGTGCCAACTCTAGGGAGCTAAGGAGCTAAGGAGTCTGGCCCCCTGGATATTTGTTTGAAAGTGGCCCAGCCTCCTCGATTTTGAGGGGACCTGTTGTGCTACGACATCACACGCAACGCACCTTGCACATCACAGTTCCAGTGCATGGCTCTGCCCAAAGCGCTTAGCCTCCTCCAGAGGATGTGATGCACCTTGTGTGTTGTGTGATGGGGCCCGTCAATCTAGGAGGCAACCTGGCGTCTCTGCCTCCCTGCTAGGTTTTATCATCCAAGAGGGTGAAAGGTCCAGAGCACAGGTGCCCTGACCAATCCAAGCTTCATGTCCACATCCTCAAGCCTTACTAACTGAAACTCATCCAACACAACAGGATTAGACAGTGCTCTGGACACCTCTTCATATTTAGCTACTATAACAGCAGAGTCAAGATCCTGGTCGATGCAAGCAATTTTATCCTCAAATTGCTTTGTCACCTCCTTTGGGGGAAAACTCTGCTGGACCACACTATGAGGATGCAATAGAGGCAGCCTCTTTAGAGGGGGGAAAGCTGTCAAAAGCCTAAATCTCAACAGGAAGTGATCTGACCATGACAAGGGACTGATGTCAATACTCCCCAATTTCAGATCACCCTCTTCCTGCCCAGTCAAGGAAACAAGGTCCAGAGTGTGGCCTGCCACAAGTGTTGGGCCGGTGACATGTAGAGAAAACCTGTGGTTGTCATGGCAGCCATGAAGTCCTGAGCTATCCCAGAGCCAGCTGCTTCAGCATGGATGTTGAATTACCCCCATACCAGCAGTCTGGGAGTCCTCAATGCCAGCTCTGAGACCAGCTCTGACAGCTCAGGCAGGGAGACAGCTGGGTAGCAAGGCAGGCAGTAGAGTCCTTAATCTGCCCCATTTGTCCAGTGTCAATAACATACACTCTAGATTCCGCCCTCACTCAACTGGAGGGAAAGCCTGGGGGGAGAGAGAGAGAGAGGTGGAAAACTATAGCAACTCTCCCTCCCTGACCCTCAAGTTTTCCCTGATGCTGCACCAAGTACCCAGGTGGGCACAGCTGGGTTAGACCAGCACTACCCTGCTCATCCACCCAGGTCTCAGTGATGAGATTCCACAACAGCAGCCCGAGACCCAACGGCTGGCTGATAGGACAACTGCAGTTCCCCAGGTTGGAGCGGTGGCTGGCACATCTTATTGAGTTCATGTTAAGAAGCCACAATGCTGACCTTCAGTAAAAAAAAGGTAAAGGGACTCCTGACCATTAGGTCCAGTCGTGACCGACTCTGGGGTTGCGGTGCTCATCTTGCTTTACTGGCTGAGGGAGCCGATGTACAGCTTCCGGGTCATGTGGCCAGCATGACTGAGCTGCTTCTGGCAAACCAGAGCAGTGCACAGAAACACCATTTACCTTCCTGCCGGAGCGGTACCTATTTATCTACTTGCACTTTGACATGCTTTTGAACTGCTAGGTTGGTAGGAGCAGGGACCGAACAATGGGAGCTCACCCCGTTACGAGGATTCGAACCGCCGACCTTCTGATCGGCAAGCCCTAGGCTCAGTGGTTTAGACCACAGCGCCACCTGCATCCCACTGACCTTCAGTAAGGTAAAGGTAAAGGGACCCCTGACCATTAGGTCCAGTCGTGACCGACTCTGGGGTTGCGGCGCTCATCTCGCTCTATAGGCCGAGGAGCCAGCGTTTGTCCGCAGACAGCTTCCAGGTCATGTGGCCAGCATGACTAAGACGCTTCTGGCAAACCAGAGCAGCACACAGAAATGCCGTTTACCTTCCCGCCAGTGCGGTACCTATTTATCTACTTGCACTTTGATGTGCTTTCGAACTGCTAGGTGGGCAGGAGCAGGGACCGAGCAACGGGAGCTCACCCCGTCGTGGGGATTCGAACTGCCAACCTTCTGATCAGCAAGTTCTAGGCTCTGTGGTTTAACCCACAGCGCCACCCGCGTCCCACTGACCTTCTGAGTCCATGTGAGCCAGCACTTGTAAATAATGGATTGTTTCCAACCTAATAGCAACTTGACACACTTGCATTATTCAGTTATCACTGGCTGGAAACAAATTTGTGGTTGTGTGAACTGTTCCTGGGAGTCAAGTTGAGAGATGCTAGTTGCTTGAAACTCAGGGAAACTGGGGCGGAGGTTGAATTTAGCAAACCACCTTTTATGAATAGGCTAGCTATCATATTTAACATAGTACTGCCAATGAAAGGAAACATCTTGAGCACTAAGCTTATCACTTGACTTAGGATTTATGGCTGTAAGCCACCAGTGTAAGGCTTTGATTACCATTTGATATCAATAGCAATCTACAGTGTGTGCTACGGGAAGGTGACCCGGACATCTAGGATTAAAGTATACCCCATCACCATATTTCCAACAAGAATCCTAATCCAGACTCTTCCATGCCCACTTTAACCTTCAACATGCAGCTGACAATATTCTAAAGTATAGTTATATAGTGGAGATGTTGTTTGTCCTTCAGAGATATTTCAGCTTCATCATAAATTCACATTTTGCTGATTACATTCCAGCATTGCAGTAAAAGTCTTTGTACTTTCCAGTCTTTTGCATGATCAATATTTTATTCTATTCATTCAGATATTGTAGATAGACATGCATTATTCACGCACTGGATCATCTTGTTTTTTGATGGAGATTATCATATATGCTTCCCTCGCTTGCATGAGTCACTTATTTGCCCATAAGGCTTATTATGCCATTAAAAAAAATCTGTTCATTTATACTTGTCATACCCACCCTGTTTCTTTCTCATTATTACTTTAACCCCTCCTGCATTATAATTAACAATTCAGGTTGGGAAAGTAAGCAGAAAAAAAAAGAACTAAACGCATCAATTCTCTGTGCATTAGATTTTGTGATAAAGGCACATAAAATGTTTGTTTCTCAGTTAACAAAGGTTTGGTTCACATGCACTGAAGGGAAATGCCTCAGGCTTGCACACCCTCCCCCCTGACAATTTTTTTTGATGGGAACTAAGGTCTGTGTGTGCAAATGCTTATGCAAAATGAGTGTGCACTCCTATCACACCCTTTTTTCACAATAAAAATATCTAATTCAGTGAAATCACACGCAAATCACAGGTGTCCAACATGACTAGCCTTAAGTGTCTGGTACTAATCATTATAAAACAACTCTTTCCTATCGCAATTTGAGTTTGTACCTTAGGGCTGCATTAGTGCTTTCTCATGTAATTAATCTAAAACAACACTACATGCAGGCAAATTGGCTTCATAGCCAAAGAATGATCACTTCATTCATGGGTTTATTCTTCAGCAGCTTATTTTTGTGTGAGAGGCAGAAGCACAGATGAGAAGTCAATATTGGTTTAACAGTCAATCTTTCTTCACAGGGAACTCTGGGAAGGGTAGCTCTGGGAGGGGGAATAAGAGCCTCTGAGTCTGAGGAACTCTGAACCATGACTGTTTAAAGTGGTATCATAGTGCTTTAAATGTATGGTATGAATGTGGTTAGAGTCTTTGTTAGCTTTTACACAGCAACTCACAGAACAGCGCCACTGCTAGAAGTTCTTCCACTAGCACATCTCCAGATCCAACCAATGCATTTAAAATTGTGTATTTATTAGGTGATCCAAAACATTTTACACTATTCAAGAATCAGTGAATTGAAGGTGTAGTACTGAATCTGAAAACAAAGTCAATCTTTGGCATTAATATATTGTATAATATATCAGTATAACTCTTGACTGGAATAGAGTAACCATGTTAAAATAAGAGTCCGGATTGGAAATTATTGAAGATCCCTTCAGATGCCTGGAACAAAAGCAAGTGAAAGCAGAGCATTTTGAACAATATAATTTGCCAGTGTTTAAATATGCAAATCTATACATGCCTCTTTGGGGCTAAAAGGAACCAAGCCCATCATAGAGCAACCCAGGTGTGTGGAAATTGTAGTCCTATGGTCTAGAATTACAGTGGTACCTCAGGTTACATATTCTTCAAGTTACATACGCTTCAGGATACAGACTCCGCTAACCCAGAAATAGTGCTTCAGGTTAAGAACTTTGCTTCAGGATGAGAACAGAAATCGTGCTCCGGCGGCGCGGCGGCAGCAGGAGGCCCCATTAGCTAAAGTGGTGCTTCAGGTTAAGAACAGTTTCAGGTTAAGTACGGACCACCGGAACAAATTAAGTACTTAACCTGAGGTACCACTGTATTCTTAACCAGGCCAGCCATAGCTTCATGAGTTTCTAGAAATGATTTGACACTAAAGTTGCTAGTTTCAATCCAGGAATTTCATATGCAATTTTCAAAGGGTCTATGGCTGCAACATTATACTCACTTACCTGGAAGTAAGCACCAACGGGGCTTGTTTTTGAGTAGGCATGTAGTGAACTGTAATGTGAAGCTGCGGGAAATAATAGAGCTGTAGTTTTTCTTGCCTCATTCCTCCACAAGTTCTCGGCTTCTGTAGCAAGCAGGATACCAAGAGCGCCTTACAGCAGGTGGGGAACAGGGTAATATCCCTTGGTAATATGCCACCCTGTGCAAGTGTATTTGATGCCCTCCTCACAGCTCTCAAAGGGCTTTGGGGAGGAGATACCAGGCCCTGGCAGGGTCCTAGAGTCCTCCTAAAGGTAAAGGGTAAAGGGACCCCTGACCATTAGGTCCAGTCCTGACCGACTCTGGGGTTGTGGCGCTCATCTCACTTTATTGGCCGAGGGAGCCGGTGTACAGCTTCCGGGTCATGTGGCCAGCATGACAAAGCCGCTTCTGGCGAACCAGAGCAGCGCACGGAAACGCCGCTTACCTTCCCGCCAGAATTTATCTACTTGCACTTTTGACGTGCTTTCGAACTGCTAGGTTGGCAGGAGCAGGGGCCGAGCAACGGGAGCTCACCCCGTCGCGGGGATTCGAACCACCAACCTTCAGATCTGCAAGTCCTAGGCTCTGTGGTTTAACCCACAGTGCCACCCGTGTCCCCAGTCCTCCTACCTTCTTCCAAAACCCCGGTAAGCACTTGTCTGTCTTGGGAAGGAAAGAGGAGGACTCTAGGACCCTCTCAGAGACCTCATGCTTCCTTCCCGAAGCTGGAGAAGTGCTAACAACAACAGGGCTTTGAGAAACTGCCCTCCTCAGCTGTGCGCCTGGTGCAACTGCCACTGCTCACCATGCGCTAAATCCACCTCTCTGGGGAAGGAAAGCAGCTGAGAGGAGCGATGATGGAAAGGAAGAACTCCTATTATTCCTGACCGACCTTGCTATCTGGGACTGATGAGAACTGAAGTTGAACAGCACCTGTAGGACCACAGGTTCCTCATCCCTGTTGTAGACGTACAGAAAGCTTCTTTGGGTTGCAACATGGCAACCCTAGGTAACACTATGCGGTACAGTTAAATCCTGCCCACCTGAAGTTAATGGGATTATTCATGTGATTAAAGTAAACTGGATTTTGTCCTTCGCATGCCATGGCATCTGCAAATAAGAAGGTAATTTCAGCATGTCAATCCTTTCATGAGTTTCATTCAGACACAGTTTCTAACAGGGGTCAGCAAACTTTTTCAGAAGGGGGCCAGTCCACTGTCCCTCAGATCTTGTGGGGGGCCGGACTATATTTTGGGGAAAAAATGAACGAATTCCTATGCCCCACAAATAACCCAGAGATGCATTTTAAATAAAAGCACACATTCTACTCATGTAAAAACACGCTGATTCCCAAACCGTTTGAGAGCCGGATTTAGAAGGCAATTGGGCCGGATCCAGCCCCCGGGCCTTAGTTTGCCTACCCATGGTTTCTAACTTTATGGTGCATCCATTTTTGTTTTCTGTGAGAGGAAAGACAAAATTGTGATAAAGATAAGTGGGCTCGTTTTCAAAATCCTAATCCTCCTTTAAACTGGGCACCTTTTAAACAGTTAACAATGTGAGCTTTTCCAAGGATTTAATGCCATAATACTTGATTACTATTTAACTTCTCTGATATACTAATGTAAAATTTCACATGGGGTTCATAGTTGTTTTTTTAAAGAATAGTGTATGCCTTCTGAGACTTAATCCAGTTCGATCCCCCCAGTAGTGTGATATCTATAATGGCCTATAAAAACATCCATCTGTAAACACGTGGGGTTTTATTTGATGGTATTGCTCAACTAATGGAAATGCTTCTGACAATGAAACGGGGAGAAAAATGATCTTCAGCAACTCCCCTCCCTCATGCACCTCCCCCCCCCCCCATGCTCCTTAAATTTGCTCCAGAGGATCTATCAACCCTTTTGGGGGGGTGTGACAGGGAGGATAGTGCTGGGAACTGATTCCCTCCCCATTCCAGAGATGAAACCCAATGTGCTCACAGGAGGGTACTTTTGTAGACTTTGCTCTTATTGGCAGAGGGGTGTGCGACTTTTGATGATACCATCTGCAGCCCTCCAGGGCCACATCTCACACTATTCTATGGCATGGGAGGTGATGCTGGGGGCGGCAGGGAGCGGACGAAATCAGCAGAAATCTCTTCCCTTCAATATCCCCGTCAGTGGGATTCTTCCAATGGATAAAAGCCTTCCACAGGCAAGAGCGTTTTTTCATATGTGGAAAGTGAAATCTGGGTCCAACCTTCTGAGTTGGATCTAGAGAGATGTGAGTGGAAGAAAATCTGCCAATGGTCCTGCTCAGTGAGGTTGTGTTAGCTATTTGAATACTATTGGGCTGAATTCTGCTTTTTATAGTATTGCTGCATTGCATTTTATATTACTGTATGTTGTTGGGTTTATTTACGTATGTTGCTTTGTGAGAACATACTCCTGAAAAGAAGGATAAAAATTTAGTAAATAAACTATTGTAAAGAGAGCTAACTGAAGATCTGTTGCGATGTTACACTTTGCACAAACAGAAACACATATCTGAATTTCAGTACTCTTTCCTCATCAGTTCATGTCGTTTAGTATTGTTAACACTGATTGGCAGCAGCGTTCCAGAGTTTCAGACAGAGACCTTTCCCAGCCTTACCTACAGATCCTGGAGATTGAACTTGGGACCTTCTGCATGCAAAGCAGGTGTTCCACAATTGAGCTACAGCTCCGTATCACTGAGTTATGCAGCGTTTCATATTATTTATCAGACAGAAAATGTTAACTGGGCATATTCCACCACACCATCTACAAGCAAAGTTTTAAAATACATTCACATTCTTAGGTGCCAAGATCGAAGTCTAACCCAGTGGTTCTCAAATTTTTTCAAACTTTGAGAACCACTGGTCTAACCACTGGGCAAATAGGCATCTGGATTATTTTCCAGGAAGATCCAAAACTATCCCCGAGACTGGATTTATTCTGCTGTTAGGAGTTAAGCATAGGCTGGCATGATAGACATAACTGAGGAATTAGATTACATGTAAAAGCCACTACTTCTGAATAAATTGTGCTGAGAAAGGGGTGAAGGGAGATTATTTGCTTCATATAAGGGGTGCAGATGTTTGTAGGCTGGGCACTTGTCAGAGTGAGAGAGCTTGGATGGGTTGGAGAGTATGGTTGGAAAAGTGTCATGTTACTCAAAAGCCCCAGAGTAAGACTCTTCCGGCATAGAGTGGACCCTCCTCTGTGTGAGAGATGGAGAGGGAAGGGGTGGGCTGTGAAAAACAGGGTGGGAACTGTTGCTAAGCCTTTGGTTTGAATGTCTTTTGTTTGTTTTCACCTAAGTATTTGGTTAAATTGGAAATACTAAATTTTGTCACTGTAGCTTTTCTTGTTTACCTGATGAAAGAATTAAGTCGATGTTAGACCCAACTGTATAATTGATTTGTTCCACATGAAGGGACTGAAAATATTCAATAAAGAGTGGGCTATACTGTAAGTAATAAATTAAAAATTAAAATTGGAGGGAGCACCTGGATTACTGTAAGTAATAATAAAAAATAAATTATTTTCAGTAGAAGCACCCCAACTCTGGAATGCCCTCTCCTGAGTTGTGATCAAACCAACACTCATGGCGAAACCTCTGCAATAGGCTAAAGTGGTGCCACGCATTTGGCTGATGCAATTACAGTGGTACCTCAGGTTAAGAACTTAATTCGTTCCGGAGGTCCGTTCTTAACCTGAAACTGTTCTTAACCTGAGTTACCACTTTAGCTAATGGGGCCTCCCGCTGCCGGCGCACAATTTCTGTTCTCATCCTGAGGTAAAGTTCTTAACCCGATGTACTACTTCCGGGTTAGCAGATTTTGTATCCCAAAGTGTTTGTAACCCGAGGTGTTTGTTACCCGTGTTACCACTGTATTTTGTTGGTACAGTCATACCTCTGGTTGCGTTCGCTTCATGTTGAGGAATTTCAGGTTGCAAACGCGGCAAACCCGGAAGTACATACTTCCGGGTTTCGCCCCACGCGCAGAAGCTGGAAGGACCAGCATGCACAGGAGCGATCTGTGCACTTCGCACATGCACAGAAGTACTCTATCGCACTTCGCGCACGTGCAGTAGCGGCACTATACTTACGGACTTCTTGGGGTGCGAACGGCACCCCAAAACGGATCGCATTCGCAATTAGAGGTACCACTGTATATTGTTTGCTTTTATTTTAAGCTATACCTAAAATAAATATGCTTTTATCGTATTTTAAAGTTATTGCCTGAGCTGGGATTGTGCAAACAGCGAAGAGTGTTTATTAATAATTAAAATGAATAAATAAGGTCTACCCCACCTTTCTTCCACATAACTCAAGTTGGTATCTCCAATCTAGGCGCCGACTAAGGTTCATCAAGGTTGCTGTGGTATTTGCCTTCCAACCATGCCCTGGGACCATTTGCACAGCGGCCATGGTTGGCAGACTAATTAACTGTGACATTAGATGACTAAGAACACTGTTTGAATGCACCTGTCTATGCAACATATTAAAAGGACATTATTACACATAGTTTCGATTGTGTAATCATCCCTTTCTGGAGGTTTTCCAGAGCCTGAGCATTTTTCAAATGGCATGATAGGATTGTATTTTAGTCTCTAGTGGCTTTTAGCAGTGCCCTTGGAGGCTTTGGCTTAGCATATTGTTAAGTTTACTGAAATTTCTGTTTTATACATTTCAAACCCTTTCAACAGGAGACTAACTGTTATTTTCCATTAAGGCCAAACATCTAGCTCACCTATGTATATCAGTTTGATATTTGGTCTGTAAAGATATTCAGATATATTTGTTTCCATCTACAGATGAGCCCCAATCACTCCTTCTCTGTATTGGGAAAGTCTTTTCTGTCCTTTCATTATTTTTGTGTAGTTGATTATACCATTTTTCTTGTTCTTTCCCCCATCTACTTTGCCTTCAATCACACATTATTTAAATCCCATCTTTCTTGCTTCATGGAACCCAACAAATTGCACGTGTGGTTCACAGGTGACTGCCCATCGAGACACGGATTAGACTCAGACCTGTCTGACTTCAGAAAGGTGTCGGGGTTAAGATACTCTCAGATCATACCCTGGGACATCTAATTTTAAGCGAAATGTATATGTGGGGAGGTTAACTCTGCAGATGGACTCTTACATCCTGCAGAATTTCAAATCAAGAATATTTTGAATAATGATATAGCTAATTATTGTAATAGTTGTTATCTGACATTACTTAATTATGAGGTGACATGAACCACATCTCTCCCACATCTTTTGTTCGTAGAGAATGTAGTTGAAGCTTATGGCCAATGCAAACATTCCCTAAATAGTATTTCTGGCCTGTGGATTGTGGTGAGAATTTGGAACAAGTCCATGCACATATATGACAGAAGTAATGTCATCCCCATATGACACACAAGTAGCGAAGCAGTTAAGTACAGAAATTTCACAAGCACGTACTAAAATGGTTGGTCCTAACCAGAGACCTGTCCACACTTCCCTTTCTTTGCGTGACTTGCCGAAATGTGACTCATGTTTCCAATTATCTGCAGACAAAGACTGTGATATAAAAAGGCTGGTCACCTGAAAGTAAACCCCACTGAAAATATGATTAGGGTTGGGCTGAAAGTAATGTGTGAAACGGGACTTATGCCCTTTGTAAGTTACATTTATTTAAAAGCTGATACTGCTTTGCTTTAAACAATTGTCCTTAAAAGGATCCTCTGCCGAGTTTAGTGGTGAAATGTTGTCTGGATATTCTCTGGATGTATTACTATTTGGCAACTGTTCTTCATCACCAAGATTTTATAGTACAATTCACTATTTGACAGGTGACATGCACAAGTTGATGGGGCGTAGGGAGGGGGAGGAATCTGATTTGCAGAAGTGAGAGAGATAGTTGGTGGCTAACCTACAGCAGTAGTAAGTATTTAACATGATCTACCAGCTGACATGCAGAAGTAGCCAGTATCTGAGAGGTGGTCCATGGCAGTCACAAACATTTGACAGTATCGGACATGTGATATGCAGCAGCAGTCTATATTTGACAATATGTCACAGGCAGTTTGCAAAACAATTTACTGCAATATTGCCATCACTCATTTATTAATTGTAATGGTAGAACTTCAAATTTTGGTGTAAAATGTGATCCCTTAAATTCAAAGTTTAAAATCCAAATTTCAAAATTTAAACTTTGTCAGATTTGTTTTAAAATGGAAAGTTCTGCTTTCTTAATTTAAGTGAATCTGAAGTCTGACAGGTATCAGTTAAAGAAATAGGTAAACCAATTCCACAAGGGTTTTTGAAAAAAGTAAAATAAGATGCTGCTCATTTAATTCTTCTCACTTCTTGGGATTAGTGGAAAATGATGTCTTATGTCACACAGTGGAAATGGGCAGAATAACAGAGAGGACGTACATCCATTTAGTTTAATGGGGTGTACTACCAAGTGGTGGGTATAGGATTGCAGCTTTAGCTTATGCCTCTTGAAACAGGTGAATTGTGAGAAACTACTAATTGCCATTCTAAGTCTGCATAGCCACAATGTGAGAAGTAGGAAAGTTTCAGTTAAGCAAATTATGCCTTTAGGAACTGACTGCTTTGTAGGTTAGCCCAAAATACCTCTTCCTATTTATTGATGAGCAAGCTCCAGAGACATCCATGGCAATCCTAAAGACTGGTGTTGCCTTTTCTTTTGTCTTGCTAGCTTGTTTATACATTTTGAACACTGTTGCTAAAATCATTAGGAACACATTGATAGTAACTGGTTTTTGTTTTACAAAGAGAGCATATTCCCAGTAAAAGAGATTTATTTTGATATACTGGAAATGCACGTTGTTTCTACAATGCCGAACGCGTTTGGTACTGTCGTTGAAAGTTATTAGCACATTGGTGATCACTTACAGCTGGATCAGCAGAGATGGCTTATGGGGAAAGTCATGCTCACTTTCCTAATGGTTAGGGGCCCAAGAAGAGTGAGGACAGTCTATATTTTGGTTCAAGTTCAAGAACAAGATTCTAAAACACACACACACTCACCCCTATCTCCTTAATTTGCTTACATTAAAAAGAAGAAAGCAAACAGCCCAGAATGAAAAGGTTCAGTGATATATGGCATATAATGTATGGGATTGATGGTAAACGTGATAAATCTGTGTCTGTAATTTTCTACTCCAACGTCAAGGTAATGATTCTGAAGCTGCTGAGCCTGATGGGGCTGTAGTATAAACTTGCAGAACAAGTTGAGTTTCAGTGTTGGGATAGAAGAATATCAAAACTACAGGTTAAACAGGGTGTTGCAAGATTTAATTAATATTTGCAATTCATTCCAAGTTCCTCAGCAGAAATGGAAGCACCCATTCTGCTCCAATATACCCTGTTATTTCCAAAACTGCATAATCCTGCATAAAGGTAAACATTAACTATTCAGGTTCAGTTGGGATTGGGGAAGGAGACATACTTTGCAGTACATGATAAACCTACTGGGTTGCAAGTTTTCTTCAAAATATATTGCCTACTGTTTAGCACTCATTGTTTGGAGCATGATCTTGGATTAAAAAGTACACTATTATACCATGCCAGTGCTTGTGAAATAGAAAGCTATGAATAGTTCAGGAAGATGGAAGTTTTACTGAGTCCTATTATTAGCACATTCCAACACCATCAAATGCTGAGGATGAAAAGCCTATAAACTGTTTTCTGGTGGCCCACATAACACAGTTTGGGAACCCCTGATCTAGGGCACCCTTTCCCAATCTAGTACCTTACAAATATTAGACTACAACTCTCATCATCCCTAACCTTTGGTGATGAAAGTTGCAGTCCAACAATATCTGGAAGTTCTCTTAGCCACTCACATAAACCACTCATTAAGAATCAGTAGTGATTTTTTAAAATTGTTTATTTTAAAAGAATGCAATTTCTTTTCAATTTATTTTCTTTTCAAATTTAACAAGGTATCAGCTGCATTGATTTTAGCTCAGTAAGGATGCTATCCAATACATACTTACCTGGGAAAAAGTGAACTTAGTGGGATGAACTTCTGCATAGACAAGCATAGGATTGAACTGTACATTGTTTTTACCATATTTGCTTTACCTTCATATTTTAATGTTTCCCCTCATCATTAGGTATAAAAAATTGCAGATCCGTCTACTACATTAAGCCTTAGGAAAGAATTATAACTACCCATGGAGAATTTGATACTACAGTATTCAGTCAATTTATTTGGCTTTTCTTTTGCATGAGCTCCTAATTTAACTGAATGTTTAAGTGACTGGACTTTTCAAAGGACTATATGCACAAGCAAATGATGCTGGCTAGATGGAATACCATGGTTTGAGAACTGCAAAGTCATATGTTACTATGGTACTCTTCCTCATGAAGGTTGGGTTAAAATGGATAGGGAATCTAAGGCTTAGAACCCAATTACAGCCCTCCAGGCCTCTCACTATGGCCTTAGGGCTCTCACAAGGCCATTTCCCCCTTGACAGCCCAAGCCCCTAACTGGCCATGCTCCATGCCCTCCCCTCAAGTGTTTTGTCTAGCTTGAATGTGTCCAGTGTTACATCTGAACACCAACTCCCGCCTGCACCATCTGGAATGTGTTTTAAAATCTTCTGCGGTATAAATATTATCATGCCCTGGAATAGAGAATTCAGGTGCTGAATCCTACTAGCCATGTAGGCAAGATAAACAAGAGTTGAGGTATAGGCTTACTTGGGGAAACCCTGAGATATGCAGAACCAAAAAAATCTTTAGAAAAACAAACCTAAAGGGGCATGCTCCCTTGAATAGCCTAAATATGACTGAACATGCTCAGTGACCAAAGATTTTTCTGTTTGGATTGGCTTCTTTGTCAACTACTGATGTTCTTATGCTGTGGTCATTAGTGTTTATTTTCTACCAGAAGGGATTTTATTGCAATTACAAAATTGTGATTTTATTTCCTTACTGCCATATTAGATTGTTGTGTATTTATGTGGTGCTTGTTTCAATGTTTCTGTAAACTGTTTTGAATAATATTCAACAAGATAATGTGGGATATAAATTACTGAAATTATCAAGTAACAATGGTTACTTAAGTAGATAATTTTCAGGAATGTTTCAATCATGCCGTTCTGCATTTTCCATAGGCTCAAGTCACCCTCACTTTTGGGTCATTAGCAGCAGCTTCTTCCTGCCTGTTGTGCAACCTCAGTCACTGCTACTAATACATAGCTCAGTGAGAGGCAAACACATGCAACAGATAAATTATGGGTTGAGCCATTCATACCAGAGACAGGGACTCCTGTCCTTCCTGCCACCTTTCATTTGGTGGATGAATACACTGGTGCACCATTACAGCTACACTAAAATCCTAGTTTCCCCCATTATTTTTTTATGGGTAGTTCTCACTTGAGCTGCTGTGCTTACGTCCATCTTGCAGGTTTCCCACAGGCATCTTGTCGGCCACTGTGAGAACAGGATGCTGGAGTAGATGGGCCACTGGTCTGATCCAGTATGCTTGTCTTTAAGAGCTCACATCTCCAGGCAAGACAAATACACTCCCCCCCCCCCATTCAAATATAAGTAATGGGCCTTGACTTGCACAAAATAAACAGCCCCCCCCCCATAACCTCATCACTTAAAAAATGATAATCTGTATTTATTTAGCTGGACATCCATGACTGAAGTCCCATGCCATGAAATCCTATAAATGTATATTCAGATGCAGGCAGGACTGGGTTCAATTGAGTTTTTACTTCTAAGCAAATGGGTACATCATTGCAGCCTTAATCAGTCATTTGCTTTATCCATTTGCTCAACCATCCATAATTTACCTGCATGGGAAAAGCGCACATACAATTAAAGGAAAGAGGTGAAAGTGTCTTCTTAAACACCGCACCCGTCCCCTGAAAACTGGCTTACACAGCACCACTGGGAAAAGGGTGCTGAAAGGACTGCCGCCTTAATGGACCCAAGCAAAGGCTGCCATCCTATGCGCACGCTGCCTCAGAAGCACGACTGAACTCCGCGGGGCTTACTTCCGAGTAAACAGGGCACAAGGTTCGGGGCTGCACGACCCACTTAGGTATGCAGCCCTGAGTTCCCCAGTAAAATGAACTAAATGAGTCTGGCGTTTACAGTATAAGCCTGGCAACCAGGCAAGGTAGCCCCTGCTTTCTTGCCGGGCTTCGAGCAGCGCCTCACCTTCCTCAGCGCCTGCCAGAAATGCCAAGACATGGAACACGGCGGCCGAACCCCGCCCAGCTGAGGGGTGGAGTCGAATCCAGGGGCGGGAGCAGAACCCGCCTACGTTCAAGGCTGAACCTTTCCCGCCCCTTACTCTTTTTAGCTCAGTGGCTAGCTCGGGCTGCCAATCAAATGGAGGCGAGCCCCCACCCCCCCCCACCCCGTATCTCTCTTCCTCCTACTCCTCCCCACCACCACCACTAACCGTGGCGCGCGCGCGCGCGCGCACATAAAACGGCAGCTGTTGGGGCCGGCCGAGCCGGGTAGATGAGAGCGCGCGTGCGCGTGCGCGAGCAGGGTGTTGGTGGGAGGGAGGGAGTTAAAGAGAGAGAGGGAGGGAGGGGGAGAAAAAAAAGCGAGGTGGAGAGGAAACAAAAACAATCGCCCGGGCGCCGCCATCTTGGGTCTGTTCTCGACACCACGCAAGTGAATGGGTAGCTATGAAATTACCACAGGGGCGCAGCAAGGTAGGGAGGGCCACTCAGCGCTGCCAGCCGGATCTGGGGGACAATAAAGCCGGTCCTTTCGCCCTCCTCCGCTCGCCGTTCCCCTTCCGGCGTCGTCCTGAAGGAGAAGCTGCTCGACTCGGCCCTTCCTCCTCCTCCTGCCGCTCCTCAGCTCTTCAACTTCATCACCGCGGGCGCAAAGTTGGGCTCGGCCGCCTTCCCGCCGCCGGGCCGGACGCCGGAGCAGCAGGTTCTTTTTCGCAGCCGGGGAGGAAGAGCTAGGAGAAAAGGGGGCGGCGGG